>NC_052135.2:51737592-52044817 GCF_016086655.4 Lepeophtheirus salmonis
GTTTTAACAAAAAAAATCCAAAAGTTACAAATAATTGGGGAAAAAATTCAAAAATTAAATATTTCAGGGAAAAAAAAAAAAAAAAAAAAAAAATTCAGAAAACAATTTTAAATTGTTCGTAGAAAAGTTCAAACAATAAAATATTTTGAAAAAACCTTACTTTACTCAAATACAATTGCTATTGTTTTGTTTAAATTTAAAATCATGTACACTGTTTTTGTTTTCAAGTTATGATTATAATTTAATCAAAGTTTATATTGATGAAGACTTTGTTTAGGATGATATTCCAAAATTGGAACTAATTTACTTTAATAAATCATACCATCTTTAGTTACAAAATATCTCATTTTAGAATAATCTGATAAATAAAAATTTACTAAATTGTGATTGTCAGGCTTGAGCATTTTAAAATTTTTTATACTGGATACATCTCTCTCCACTTCCCAAATGAAAACAGATATTTTTTTCTTGGCTAAAAAATTGCTTATTACCCGATTGAAATCCAGAAATGCACTTTCTTTGTAAGGTCAAGTAGTATTTGGGAAAAACCCTTATCTGCCATCACTTCATCTCCTCGTATTAAAAAGTTTAATAAACCTATGTCAATTGTTAAATGAGTATCGGTGACACGTCCATCATAACACATTATGAATTCCCTAAATGTGTAACTTTGTCGGAGTTTCAATTTTTATTTCACTAGCATCAATAATTACTTTAGCATTCAGATAATTTTCTTTGAATTGCAGTTGCCCAGATTTATTCTGCAAGAGGCCAAAAAATCAAAAAAAAAAAAAAAATCCGCTTAAAAAAACTTCAAGCTTTGTATAAAAAAATATTGAAACAGTTATCTTATTAATGTTTAACATAGTTGCCAAGAATTGTAAAGACTTGTTATACTTCAGGTTAACAAAGAAGAGAAGGAGGCATTTTGTTTAAATTTTGTAAGTTGGTATGAAAAAAATCAAAAAGTGTGTAACATGTATTTTTATTCTATGTATCGATGTATGAATTACAAAATTGTATTCATCAATAACAAACATAAAAGTGATCCCTAACTTTAAGGTATAAAATTTAGGTTTCAAGCGTCATTTTACTTACTTTTTTAAAAAGTTCATAAACAAATGTCTGTAGAACCCATAGGTCTAATCACACCTTAAAGTATGGTTTTTTTACGTGAAAATATTTGATTCTTATTTTTGTTAAATATATATTGTTTTGAAGGGGCCATTTATTGAAACATGTAACTTCAACTTGATTACTGATGCTGATGAATTAGCAAGGGATCAAGTAGTACAATCAACGATTAATACTAACACGCAGAGATAGCTATAATTTCGACTCACAAACCTATAAAATATAGACTTGATAGAAAGTAAATTTGCAAGTCAGGAGTCCATATTTAGTAAGGTTGTGACTATAAATTATTTCACAATGATAGACTCGCGGCTAGAACACAATAATTATTACTCAATCATTTATAAGTTAAACCCTGTAAAATGTAATGGACATACATAAAAATCATCAAAGTTGCTTAGCGATAAACTTTAAGATTGCTTGTTTTGGTTAGTACATGGTTGGAGCTACATATACATATATATATTAGGGGATGGGTTCAAGAAAAATTTTATCACGTGTGGATTTTAGTTTAAAATTTGTCTCTCCTTTTACTCAAATGTTTTTGTGTATTATGTTAAATATGTTTACATTTTAAGATACTAACGTATGTATCATATTCATATTCTGATAATCCTACTAAACATATTTTATCTTATTATATTCAGATATATGACATTCATTGTAGTCCATGGAAGAGAGTGTATGACTTGCCATTGACCAATACAATACAGGGGCCACGGAAAGTCCTGTTAAATTAACTTAATATAATATACTTATATGTAAGGTTACGAGATATTATGCTTAAACTCTAGAAGCATCGAAACTAGATCAAAACAAACAGTTTTAAATAAAATAACAGTTTTGTTAAAAACAATATAAAGGGGTTTTCATTAACAGCGCTCACATTAAAAAAAAAAAAAAGAAAACGGTTTGAGATATCGACAATTTCTTTATTTGCCGTTAAAATACATTCAAGTAAATATATGAATAAAATTCGATGTTGTTTGAATGACCACCACGTGCACGTTTTACGAAGTCCAATCGTTGAACCCAATTTTCGACTACTTTTCCGCATAAATTGGCTGAAACTGGATCAATTTGGCGTTGGATATTTGTTCTGAGCTCTTCTAACGTCAACAGATTATTGGTGTAGACCAGGTCTTTCACGTGACCCCAAAGAAAATAGTCTAGAGGTGTTAAATCGCACGAGCGAGGCTGCCAATTGACTGGTCCATTTCTGAGATAAGACGCTCACCAAACTTACTTTTCAATAAATCGATTGTAACATTTGCTGTGTGTAAAGTCTTGTTGAAACCACATATTGTCCAAGTCCATATCTTCCAATTCAGGACAAAAAAAATCGGTTATCATGGCGCGGTAACAATTTCCATTCACAGTAACGTGGCTATTGTCATCGTTGACAAAAAAGTACGGCCCAATGACACCACCAGCATGCAATCCACACCAAACAGTAATTTTTTGGGGATGCAATGTCGCCTCATGAATCACGTGTAGGGGGTTTCCGGCCCAATAGCGCATATTTTGCTTCTTAACAAAGCCATTGAGCCAAAAATGTGTCTCATCGCTGAAGATGATTTTACGTTGAAAATCAGGATCATTTTCGAATTTTCCTTCAGCCCATTTTACGAATTCCCGACGTTTGAAGTGGTCAAGGGGCTTCAGTTCTTGTGTCAACTTGATCTTATACGGGTGTAGGCCAAGATCTATTCGCAAAATTCGCCACAACGATGACAGAGATGCCCAACGATTGAGAACGGCGCGTAAGAGACAAATTTGGGTCATCTTGAATTGATGCGCTTGCGGCAGCCATATTTTTTACACTTCGTGCATTTCTTTGTCTCACTGGCACAGGAACATTATGTAGCGTGTATGTGGACTCAAATTTTTTCACCAAACGTTGAATTGTTGATTTTGCAGGTCGATTACATTGACCATAAATTAGCGTTAACGCTCTTAAAGTTTGGATCAAAGACTCACCACTTTAGTAATAAATATTAATAATTTGCATGCGTTGCTCGAGTGTGTACTGCTCCATGATAAAACTACAATGCTATTTTTAAGCGTAGTTGTTAAAGAAACAATAACAAATATGACGTCGTTTTCGAAACCTATCAACGTAAAATGTGAGCGTCCTTATTGAAAAATCTTTTATAAACTAAACATAATCTGGATATTGACAGTAAAGTCACCTCTCGTACTTTGCAAGGACACTTCTAACAACCCTTGTATATATATTAAATTTTGGTTTGGTTTAAAAAATACAATTATGACCGAACTAAAAAAAATACGTTATTGGAATGATCAAAACTCTCTCTTTAGTGCCTTAACAAGGACAATTAATAGATTTAATTTTTTTATGCTAATTATTAATGTAATTAGTAAAAGTCAAAGTTATTCCAGTATTGATTACCTGTTGTTATTGTAGAAGCAATGGTTTTAATTTATTTTAAATGAGTTATGGGTGGAAAGAGAGCGCTTCATGATTTATGGGATATTAAAGTGAGTATAACAGATTTTTTTTGTAAAATGCTTGTTACCACGCAACACAATCATACTATTATTATTAAAGATACTTTTTACAGAAATGTTTTCTCAGTTATTGTTATTTTAAAATCTTCAACAGTTATATTTAAATATGGCTCTTGATGTTACCCTCAAGCAGTTTAGCCCTGGGAAGATCTGCTTGGGAAAGTTATCATTGCGGAAGTTACACATTCATACATAAATTATAGTATAAATGTATCTTGCACATATAATTTAAGTTTTAAAAAGTCATTTGAGTCTTAATTAGTGTAAAATTAGTACATTGCATTCAATTTTCCTTTTAAAATAAAAAAATATCAAACATGAAAAGTTTTGTATTTTTGATGAGGGGTCTACTTGGAGTCACTAAAATATCAATAGCTAGAGATACGGAGTTTTCATCATGAATAAGATGGATAATTCTGTTAAAACAGTAACAAACCTTGCAACTGACCATAAATTAATATAAAAAATGTATATATATATAGTGGTATTTTGTTTATTCTGTTATTTATGTTCAACACTTCAATAATATGTAAATAGTTATAATTTGAGTGTCAAAATCAATGTAAAATCATAGTAGGATGCTACCTCGATTGTAAAATAGATAGGGTGTCCAATCTAGGTAATAGGAATAGGAATAAGGGAAATTGAGTTTGGCATACTTACAGAGGGATCCATGATCCTATCTCTTTTGACCAAGCACTGAAAGTTTATTTTCAAAGGTTATGAAAAAAAAAAAAAAACATAACAGGGTAATATTCATTAGAGTTTAAAATCTTAGTCTTTTTATGAAAGATGAATAATTCTGATTAATATTGGAAAACCCCTTGCCTTCCTCTCCTTGAAAAGTTTATGGGGTGTTTTCGAAGCACGACCATAAATTAATATAAAAAAATCCCTTTCGGCATACTCAAAAACGTCTGTGATACGTTATCCAGTGGTCATTAGAGGCTATGTGCTAAGGTCGAACCTGATCTTAATCTGTATGAGCTATAATGACTAAACAAGGTACCTTAATTTAGCTGCAAATTATTAGAAATGTTATATTTTATATTTCCTTTCCAGGGATAAGTCAAAGGGATACTAATGATGATTGTTATAGTATCGCACTATTTAAATTTGAATATTTCAAGCCAAAAAGTTATTAATAAACAATAAATTATTACAAATACTCACAGTATATGTTGAAATGTGTAACAGCTTCTTGAATAAAAGACTAAGAATGTTTAAAATTAATTTCCTCCCTGTAGCAACACTTATTCTTATGTTCAATTAAAATTATTTATTTGTACTCTTTCTTCCTCATTTCCCTTGGCTAAAGTAAACCGCTAAAAAAACGGTTCGAATTCATTATAATAAGAAGCAACATTTATTTCATATGAATTAATACAAAATCCTATAATTTCATAAATAATTACAAAGAACTTAAATTATATGTAGAAGATACATACATTTAGGTTGTAATCCATGTATGAGAGCGTAACTTCCACTGGGCGAAACTTCTGCAGGGTGAAACTTCCCAGGTCAGAACTTCCCATGGCTAAACTGTATAAGACGTAACTTCCGGTCAACTTTTAATATATCTAATTAAAGATTACAACAATAAGAACTTCTGGTAAAAAAAAACACACCCCTTTGATAAAAATTGTATTAATCGAAACAATAAAATATTCTATTCTATAAAATTCAATGAATTTATGAAATTCAATGCAATTTTTTTTAGACTAACTTTCATATTAGTTTGTTGTGTAAATTATTTTGTTTAAGGTAAGTAAAAATATTTCCAATCACAGTCACTTTGTCCACATTGCCAAACGTGTATTTATAAGGTATAGTTATGACTCCTATTCATCTTAAGTGTTGATTCATTAATAATTGATCATTTTGTAGGGGCGTCTGTAGGATTTTATTTTGGGGAGGGCTTGGTTTTTGGACTGTTAATCGAAAAAAAAATCCAACAATTAAATTTTTTGGAAAAAAAATTTACAAAATTAGTTGTTTTTTTTAATTAAAAGCTTAAGAAATAAATTTCAAAAATCTACTTTTTAATATTAAATTTTTTGAAAAAATCCATATCTATTTAAAAAATTATTTTTTTTGGAAAAATAAAATCGAATATTAAACTTTTTAAAGAAAAAATTCCTTAATTGGGGAGGGTACCGCCTTTCCAACCCATCCCATGTAGGCGCCGTATTTTGTTATAAGGGTGCTTCAACAGTTGACTCGATCCGGTATTAGACCAAAAATCATAACAACAGTCCAATAATGAAATAAACAAATTAAAAAGAGTCCAAATGCTTAAAGAACCGAAGTAGTCAATAAATCTATAAATGATTGAGAATAATAGGCCAATGCAAATGAATCAATTGTTTAGAATAAATGAATTGGAGCTCCAATATACCTGGTTAAGTCCTGATAAAAACTTCTCTTTCCTGAGGTAGTCTCTCCATCTATAATTTTCATGATGTGTTAGCACTGTTGTGCCCTTATCGGTCTAAGGGGTCAAGCGGTTCCAACCAACTGCTAATTTTCTCTTAAGTACTTCAAGACTATTATTGTCATACTATTTCTTCACAATTTTTCAAATGAACTCAGAATTACACTCACCCATATTCATAAAATTAAAATCTTACAATATTTCATTCGATATTCTATTATAATATTACTTACTAATATTTTATTAAAAGCGTAGCTATAGATTTATGTTTCTATAAGCTACCCAAATTTTCTAAGTGTACTAATATAGCATGAAGTACAACTTGGAACAAAAAATCAAGAAATTTGTTCACATTCCCAAATTCAAGTGAAGCGGCAAATGAAAAAATGCAGTTTATTGGTAAATCTTCTTCCATTTTAAAAAGTACTTCATTAATATAACAAATCAATCAAGAAAAACATCAAAAGAGATTGTTTGGATTTCAACATTAATTACACATCCTCACCGTCAAAGACAGAAAGGGCTTACATTGCCAAGACTCCCTCACAAAAATACATTGTTAGCTATGGCTCCCTTTATAAGAAACATATGTAGTGAGTATGTGTAGACTCAAGGATTATGGAAATATAAGGTTAGACCATCATGTAATTGGGCTTGCTAGAATTTTCAATCTGATGTATTGCACCAACTGCTGGGCAAGACAGGCAGATTTTGACAGAACACGCAACCCCTCATAGTTTATGACGTTACTATTGCTAGAATTTTCAATTTGTTGTATCGTTCTGACTGCTGGGTAAGAAAAACAGATTTTGACAAAACACGCAAACAATATGACGTCAGTATTAAAAATATGTTGGAAGTCAAACATCAGTCCTACATGTATTATAGTATAACCTTGTACTTCTATTAACCTTGGTGTAGACTGAAAGAAATGCTCAATTCTCATTCTACTTGTGCACTCTATCCACCCCCTCATGTCCCAAACCTTGAAAACAATTTTTATCAGCAACTTTAGTGGTCGAGTACCTTGTTCGAACAAAAGGGACAGTCTGTGTATAAGGTAGCTGCAGCCTTGATTGTATATAATATACTTTCCTTGGACCAAAATTTCTAGCGGCGCCCTTTGTTTTAAGTGCCAGTTACCCAAATGAATTTGTGCGAAAATGAACCGAGACCGAATACTGGAACCAAGACCAACACTTTTGAAATGAAAGAACCGAAACTGGGACCGATAGAATCTCTGAACTTGAACTGGGAACAACCTTGTGTGTTTAAGGTAGTAGTGTAGATAATTACATAGCGATACAGCATGAACCATCCTCAAATATATGAATCTTTTATGTACCCGTTCGGCAAAGTGTCTTAAAATAATTATTTTATATCTTTCAAAATTAATCTCATAGTATGTGCATAAACATAATAACAATATTGAACAAAAATCTAGGAAAGGATAAATTCAAATTTATTCTTGTACTTCATACATACATATATGACCCTTATTTAAAGATATATTTCAGTCAGTTAAACACTTATTCTACAAATTTGTAGGATAAACTAGGAAATGTAAGAATTTTTAACCTTAATGTGAGTTAATTAAATTATATTGGTCCCGTATGACCTTTCAAATAAAATCTATAAATTGATCGTCTAGGACGATCAATTTTGGTTACTTTGAGTGCAATTTGCGGCAAATTCAAAGGGTAAATAACATTATTTTTTAAATGGAAATTGGCAATAATTTGTATAAAATATTAATGTAATCCACACTCATTTTTGAAAAAAATCATACTTGCTTGCTTTTGTGTTAACAAAATGTATAAAATATAATCACATTAACAGTTTTTTTAGGTATTTATTTTATCTTGTTTAAATATGTGGAATAAATCAACTTAAGTCCCACTTTGACCATCTGTATAACTATTTAATCCTCCACTTTATTCGCATTAAAAGTACAATTATGCCTTGCAAAGTTATAAATTTAAATTTCCTAAAGGCCTTGGATCCATGATAGGAGTAGAAAAACTTGTCCTTGGACTTCATCAATACCAGCTGTGCTTCTGTTCGTCTCCGTATTAAAGCCATCATTCAGAATTGGGGATAAAATTGAATAAAAAGTGTAGAAAGCTGTTGAATTACCAATTTGTTCTTCAAAGTTTGTCATAAAAATGGTACAAAATAAAAATATGTAGAAGTGTAAAAGGCTTTTAAACTTTTTTGATTTTTGAGTCCTTACACTGTATATTTAGAAAATTTATTTGTCGACTTCGGAATTCGAATTCAAACATCTCTTGACATGTCCGATCAAGTTAGAAGTATCTACTTTCCATTACCTCCATCTTCCTTTACGAAGCATTACGTCATGAAATTGGGAAAAATATTATCATAATGTTGACTATTTGCTAAAACACCCCATAAAAAATGGGATCACAAGGAAATGGAACCAAAACCCTTTGGAGAGTCATATTTTTTTAATAGATCTTTTTTTTAAATTATAACTTGAATATTTTTCTATAATATTAGCTATGATATTTCATATCACTATATATTATGATTAAGTTAAACTGCGTCTAAAGAAAAGTGTCGTCTTTCATAACTTTTAAGTCTAAAAACAGAAATAGATCATGTTTAAGACAAGATTAAGAATCCTAAAAAACACTTTTAAATAAGTTTTATTAGTCCTGCAACTAATTTGGGGTTTTAAAGGGAAAAAATAATTATGAACAATAATAGTCCCAAATTACTATTATCTCAGATATTTCAGAATTCAGATGACTAAAAGAAATAATGATATCAATTTCGGATTTTGAACTAATAGATGAATTCAATGAAACCCTAACTGTTTCCATGTGTAATGATACCAACTTTAGATGATATATAACATATTTTCGTGAAACTACTTCAAAAACATCAATTATAATATCAGTTTCATCTATGGTCACCTTATCCACGCTTCAAACAGCACCCCTACGTACATCTGAGTTCAGATTGGCTCTGGAACTAACTAAATATTTTTTCTTTGTATGTGCAAGAAAACTAGATGATGTATATATTTTCGTACTGAGTAAAAAGTTTTTATGTCCATATATATATGAAGTATGTAAGACAACTGTCGTCAAAACTTTATGGAAATTGATTATAAATCAAATTTGGGTTACTGAAAAAGTGTTTCTTCTTCTATATATTGATTGAGTTACAAATACAATCATATATAAAAAAATGCACAAATATGGAAAGTCAACACATTTAAAAAAAATCTTGAAAAAAAAACAAAGGAATAAATCTCAATTTTCTTTTTTCTTTTATATATTATACAAGCAATCACATTTTTTATTTACAAATTTGAGTAAATTATAGGCTCAATATTTAAATTTTCTGGGATAAATTAATATTTTAATTAATTTTAACTATAGTATGGGACCTACCATAATTTAAAAAACTCCGATATGCCTTTTCAAATAAAATCCATCAAATTGTAATGATTTATTTTACTAAATTTAAGTGCAATATGCTCTGGCTCCGATAGGAAAAGTTTAATGCGCCTGGGGTACAAATTTGGCCTCAATAGAGGCATTGAAAATTGTTTGCCCCAGGTTTTTGTCAATAGGAACTAGGATTTCTACGAAAAAGGGCATTATGAAGTTAGATTCTCACGATAAACAAGTTATGGAACAGAACAGGGCATAGTTTGCTGAAATCGGATGGTTGTAACACTTCATATAAATCATTTAAATGAAGCGAAAAATACTAAGTTACTTTTTTTCTAACATACCAATATTTACAATTACCAACAAGTCATTTCATAGGTATTTTATAAATCACTAGGTTTATCAACTACATCTGGAGTCGCTTCGTAAATGCCTTTCATGATTCACAGATTTAAGAGAAATACCATTCACGGATAAGACTGACTCCAAATATCTCTAAACAAAGTAATTAAATGGATTCTAATCTGGGCTTGTGTCAGGCTAAAATTTTTTTGACCATATTTTATTCCAACAATTTATCAGTCATTTTTGGGTATTTCAAGGAGCTCCATCTTTTTGGAATACAAGCTTCCAGTTTCGAAATTTGTTTATTTCCAGAGCCAAGGAAGTACAACATGTTCTCAAATCTCAGAGATATATCAATCCTAAGTCAAGTTGAGACCCTGTTCAAGGAAAATTAGTGGAAGTTTTTGTATGTGGGCTTGAGATTTCTCTCCACAACATTACTGTTCCAGTAAATTCTGATTTCATAACTGCTTCATTTTCAAGTGGGAAATCCTTAATGATTATTCTGTCATTTTGGGGTTTAAGTTTGTTAGTATTGTTATGTCGATACTGATCTGGGTATATATGTTTAGAGTTTTATATATGCAGTTGTCCATATATTTATCTTTGCCTGTTGATATTTACTCTCATGTTGCTACCTGTGTGACATGTATGTATATGTATAATAACTCTTTTGTCTTAGTTAATTAAAATACGTTTTGGTAAAAAAAAATATTCTCCCGATATCTTTTTATCATAATCCAAAAATTTATTGGCCCAGATATCTTTCTGTTGTGCTTGAATTGAGTAGTGGAGTGTATATAAAGTGATACCTATGTCGTTAGATAGAATACCCATCGTTCCCCTTAAAGGATCTTCACGTGGAAAGTTCAGTCTCGCATAGCACTGATGAAGGATAATCTTTAAAAAAATATTTTTATAATCTATAGCGTATTATCTTTATAATGAAGCTTCACGACCTTCTCTTTTAGTTACTTCATTGTGATTTTTATTAATTATTTATATATATAATAGTTTCAATATTGGAATCATACAAAAAGTTTGCAGGAATATTTGCACAGAATAGCAATTTTTGACACTAAAAAAAATATTTTACAAATAAGTGTCAGAGCCTGTTTGTTCCACCAGTTTTGTAAAAATAAACAAAAAATTAAAGTGATCGCTCATAAATTTTGAGGAGTGTTTTGAAGGAGAGTAGATTATCTGTCTTCAAGTTTTATTTGATCACGTTCAAGCAACCTTGAAATAAATAAAACAAACAGATATCTCACTCCGTTTATACGAAGGAAATATAGCACGGAATTACACCGATGTCGATCTTCAATTCTACTCTGAGCCCAACAAAGACTTACACTTTTAACTCCCGATCAAACTGCATTGTTTATCTGCGTCTTTCATGGGTATATGGACTGGTTATTTACCATATTCATAGATGATCTATCGTCAATAATGAAATAATAAGGACTATATATTTAGAAAATAAAAATCTTGTTCAGATTACCAAATAAAAAAACTTGCATCCGCTTTCTAGGACATTTTTTCTATAACCCAACTCGTCTACGGATATACTGATAGGCCACCATAAAACTGGCTTTATGTCCAAATTAAACCCCAGGGGCTGGATTTGTGTAGAATAACCATAGGAGCTTGACACATCTTAAAACCTACCACTATCACATCAAAAAACTTAAATAATATCACCTATGCTCTAGGTCAACAGGATGTACAACATAAAGTTGATACCTTGATGCAGATTAAAAGTACCACCTCTGTTTCAAGAACTAGAAAGGAAAATAGTACTTTTCTAAATACAAGTAGTATTAAAATACCTTGCCTTGATGGAATATGTCTACTTAAAATGCCATTATTTTTAAAGGAAAAAAAAAATAATAACACGTAGTTATATTGAAATATGAGGTTATTGCCCAACAAATTATTAAATATTTTTTTAGGAATAATGCTTGGTTTTTGTTGTTCTTTCTATCGAAGTAAGAAACTATCTCTGCAATTTCATATTTTTATATTTACCTTGTCCAAAAAGCCAAATAATTTTTGAAAGAGTGACAAAAAAACTAAAACAAACAACAACACATTTACGGGGTTTTCAACGTTCCTAACTGTTTTTAATGAACAATATAAATTTCAAATTAAAATAGAATGATTAAAAAATATTGAAATGTTTTTTTTTTTTTGTAAAATCTATAATTTAATAGCAAAATATGGGAGAGCTTTAAAATATGTAATTATTTATTTTTTTATTGGCTTTGGCCGTGTAAAATCAATTCTTAGTTTTAAAAAAAGTAATTTTTTATTTTCTATATGCACTATTTAATCAAATAGATTATGAGTAAAAAAAAATATATAGGAAAAACCCAAAAATTGATGGTTTTTGTTAATTTTCCCAAAAATTCACCTGCTTTATTCTAAAGATAGTTATTAAGATTGTGGGCGATGGATAGCACGCAAGAAAAATTGCCTCTAGCAGAAAATTGAAAAAAAAAACATTTATAATGATTTATCTACCGATCTGTACATCTAGAGAGATGTCTGGTCCATCTGAGTATCCGCTGTCTTGAAGATAAGTAACAATAAAATAATCCTTCTAATTTCACTAATTATACCTTAGACACAGCAATTTGTGTAGGATATTCGTGGGACCTCAAACAAGTTAAAGAACATGGAACGACATAGCTCTATGGACAACTTGCTTGAAATAAATTACCATCTTGAAAGAGATAGAGTAAGGGATGTTGAAAGGAACAAAGGTAGAAGACAAGATGGAAAAGAGAAAGAGAGAATGGAAGGAGGTTTTTATAGTGGTCCAAAAAAGGCTCTTAAGAATAAGATTGGTTATTTTATACGTCTACTTGCTGAATTTCAGAGTGATCTGTTCCACCATTTTTGGATTCCATGTGTGATAACTCCGCAAACAGACTTAACTATATACAAGTTATAAGATACAAAAAATAAAATTGTGGGGAGGGGGATCATAAATTTTAAGGGGGTCTCCAAGCACCCCTATTGAAAAGGGGATAGCGATCCCACTGTTGTCCAATATAAACTTCGACATTCTTATTCAGATGGGAAAACAATCTCTTCATTTGATCTTTAAAAACGTTGACCATTGATAATTATTTTTCGGACACAATCATTTTACACAGTGTTTTGGTAGTCCTTATTTAAGACTGAAGACTGCAGTCCCCATAAGTCCGGTCCAGTTCAGTTCAGTCTTAAAACTAATAATTTCTGTCCTTGATGACGTCACTTAACTGTATTATTTAAAAAAAAATCTGTTCTAGAACTGACAGTCGGAAGGAACGGCGGTCTTACGGATTGGTCTCAAGGACAAATAGGAGCGGTCTTAAAACTGGCCTATTACAAATCAATAAGGACTGACATATAACTAATTATACATCTGGAATTTTCAGCTCATGTCATTTTTCCAGAAAAAAATTTGATAGATTTATTTGTCAATGCCAAAAATGTCTAACGAATCATTATATGGTTAAGTCGCATTAGTCAAGGAGGCAGATCAATACATATATTGTATAATTGCCGGCAATTTGCCACAGATTATAATTTTCCATTGATAGTAGTTTTCATGCAGGCAACGTTCTACTGGGGGCAAACTAGAAAAAAGAAAAACTTAAAAGAACATCTTTTAGATTCTTTGAAAACAATATATATTCCCTTTCCAAATCACAGAAACAGAAAGCAAGAAAAAATAGTTTGTATTTTATACTTGATGAATGATCTATTTATAAGTGTAAAGCAGTTACAAATTTAGTTATTAATTTATGTCATTATATGATGATGATCATAATTAAAAAAATAATTAAAAAGGAAAAAAAATGGAGCTGCAGTACAAAAAAAAGGTTCTAAAAATGTTTGGCCTCAGCCTCACCCTAACTGATATCTCCTTGATGAAAACATTTTTGACCCCTAGACTAAAACATATATACAGTTTAAATAAACATTTTTAATTTTAAAAGTACTGCATTTAAGAAATTCCAAAATGAAACAAATATGGTTAAGGGGTTTCATTAATCTTTGTAACTAATTTACTCGTTAATGGACATCAATACAAGGTTGATCTTTTCTAAAGTTAAATATTTTATTTTTTCAATTTTTCAAAAGTAAAATTTAAACAAGAGATTTTGTGGGGACATTTTTTCCTAAAATCAAATGAAAATAGTACTTGGTACAACTTTTACTCAGCTCTAATAATTCCCTGAATACGATGCCTTAATCCCTTGACCTTTACTTTATAGTGAGACTAGATCTAGGTCCACTTCTTCTTGATGGAATCTTCTAGAACTTGGACGCTTCTATGATGGGTAGCACTTATTTTCTTTTCCAGACACGCCTAGATAGAGTCCAAGTGATTTGCTTCTGGAGAGGAGGGTGGACACCTGTTGATGTCCCAAAAGTTCCAAAAGTGTTTTTTTTTTAGAAAGGGGTGGGTCTTATAACACGAATATCGGTCTTGACTGAAAAAAAAAGTTCTACCCTAACTTTTCTCTGACCCAAAGTAGAACTTTCCTATTCATAAATCCGATGTAAGTGTCTGCTTTGAGCCGCAACTTCCTCTCCACAAAAATGCGAGGGCAGACTTCCCAACACCCAAAACCATAGTTTCAGCTGCTGGATTTTTTGTTTTGAAGTCATGTCTCACTGAAGCAGAGACAGTTTTTCAATGATGTATGATACTTTCCTATAATTGCTTTGGTTTACGATGTACAACTAATAAAAAACTCATCTAAATGTTAATTTCCTCATCTTTACAACTTCCAAACTCATAGTGAAGTTAAGTCACACATACAATACTTCATTTTATTAGAACTACTATCAATGATAACGTATATCAAATTTTAGTCATATCCGCTTCCTCATAGAATGACTCAATTATATAAAAGACATAGAGTATAAATTTTTTTGAATCTTTAAGTAATCAACAAGATGCAAAAGCTTAGAATAGTGGTGTATTGATTGTTGAAAAGTACTGCAGTAGACTGGGGATATAAGTTTTAATGGAGATCCTAAAAAAGTATTGAGGGACCATTTTAAGGGAGTAATTCCCAGCCAAATCAATTACTAAAAAACAGCGCCACATATAAAAATGTGTGTGTAAGTTGAGGAAATTTCTGAATATATATGTACTAAATATTATACTCGAGTTTTTGCAAAATATATACTTTGTTTTTAGCATGTAGTAATTAATTGGAATCGAATGCATCTCTAAAAAATTACCCTATCTGTTCATAATCTATTACAAATGTTTCTATATTTTTGGTCAAAATATTGACTTCGTGACCTTTAGGGTAAAAATTCATTTTTTTGACTTATAAAAAAAGATAAAACAATTATCTATTGAATTGTTTTGAAAGTAGATTGATATATTCAAAAAACTTTCAGAAAACAGCATTTAAAGATAGGATAAGTGGTGTCAAGGCAAAATATTGAAGTGCCTCTTAAACCTAAATTGTAGTATAAAAAAGGCCAAAATTTTGGATTTCTTTTTATCTTTGCCTAATATATAAATTTGTGCCAAATTCGAAAAAATCGAAGACGTCATTTTCTTGAATAGTTTCACTTAGGTATTAGTTTCGAATGACTGGGGCGATTGAAAATTTGAAGCACCTCTTCTTCTTCTGTCCATACGTACGACAGTTGCTGGAAGGAGTGGAAGAGCTGATATAACAATAATGAAACATCAAAATCACGAAGGGAGATTGGTTGGACTCAAGCCACCCATAGTTATTCAAAATAGAGCCATTGATAGGTAAATTGGAGACTGTTATCTGAAGTGCAAAATCTAATCAAAAATTGATGAGTATATTATATACCATAAAGATATTTGATTTGAAAATACTACGCACCTGAATAGTGAACTATGACTTATTAAAAGTTTTTAGTTGGAAATATTTATTATAAAAAAGCAATTTATTCAGATTTTTTAAAGGATGTAATTTTATTCATAAAATATATTAAGTGAAGTGAAAAGAAATCTATGAGTAATGGATTTTTCTTCATTAATGTTGGCCTCCTTGGAAATCAATACAGTACTTACAAAAATGGTTGGACTCAATTTCTTATCCCAATTTTTGACAAGTGGCCTTCCAGAGGGTGGTACATCGTTGATATCATTATTACCGGAATGGAATCAATGAAACCAAAATTACACGTAATTGCCTGTTACAGTATCAAAACCATATATACTATTCACATTTTTAGTATCCAAGCTTGCGTTTTCACATTGTTTGAAGAAAAACTGTAACATATTAAGACTTTTCTCTTTGCTCAAATAGCACCTAACCATACAAAGTTGTCCAAATCTACTCCAACCACTCTCCATCAATTAGCCCTTTGACATAGGCCCTTTAACAAAAGCAGCACTTAATATACCCCCTCCAGACACCAAAATTAACCCAAGGCAAATTATAATAGTATCATGGAATAAAATAAATTCTTGCATCACTCTGGAAGATGCGTCTTGAAATTTAAATTGTGATCAAGTTGTCCTTATATTTACAGCTAATGTATATCCAAACCCAGAAATAAACATTTTATAAAAATTATCTAAACATGCTAACCCTGTAGGAATAGAAAATTTACAATGTCCTTTTTTATTAACTAAAAGCTTGACTGAAAGCCAGAAAAAAAATAGGGATTAAATATCTTAAATATATTTATATTCAAAACATAAAAAATAAGGTATAAAATCAGTTTTTGCTAGATTATTTTTCTTGAATGTGGGACTATTCCTCAACTCTCCTCACCCTCCTGAAAGCTTTAAAGAGAAGGGACATCTATAAATAAATTATGAGTCTATCAGCTTTTTTAGCCAAAAACTACGTTTCAGATTATTCAGAGTCTTGAGACGCACAATCAAACACTACTGAGTCAAAAAATCACAAAACTCTATAAAAAGTCTAGTGTTCGTAACGTCATCTAGCGTAAACTGATCACAACTGCAGAACGGTATATACACATTACTGAAGCCATCCATCAAAAATTAATTTCTTTCCTTTTGCTACACTTATTAATTGTATTCTAATAGATTTAATCGTAAAACTTTGGCGCACCATAAAATCTTCCTTAGCCATGGTCGTAATTTATAACATGGAGTCGTTATGCAACGTTGTAAAGGCCTATCATTAGTAAGGAAGAGTTTCAAAGAAAGCCTACCTTTCAAGAAAAAACAAAATTCGTCCCTCAAAATTCTTTGCTGTCCTGAGTTAATGTCAATATAAGATGATAACTCACACATTTATATGGAAGTCTTAAATGTTAAAGTAAATAAACATGATATTAATTTGGAAAGATGCAACAGTCCAAAAGATCAGGATGTTGACAAATTTGTATTCGTATTGTTGGAAAAGTGGATTGTGGATTTAAAAAAAAAGTTGTGAGGTTAACAGATGAGTATCTAATAACATTCTGAGGATCCTATTATCTACACAAAAGTGTACCATTTATTTGGTTGTCAGCTGTCGAAGTTTCTTCTTTTGTTACTCTTATCAGTGTTGTTAACTTTGATTGGGTAGATACGAATGATTTCTTTTTCTTTTCATTGTTGGAAAAATTGGCAAACTATCGACTAATTTTGCACCTTTGTCTTTTTTTTTGGGTATAAGTTGCAAGATACAAGAAAGGTAACTAGATACCTAATGTTATTATAACAATTATTCTAATAGTAAATAATAATTATGATCTATCAGTAATAACTAATAACATTGAGATCGTAAATTGATTCGTTATCAGAAATCAGTAAAAATGTAACTTTAATCCTGATTTTATTATATTAAGGTACAAACTTTGGGTAAAATGCTTATAAAATTCGAGGAAATTATCTATACAATTTTGTGTTTGGATCTGGATCCGAAAGTTAAGGTACCCAAAATTTCCGAAATATTATGTCTAAAGTTATAAATTGGCCAGGATCCAAAATAAAGTGGATCCATGTATTTTATAGTTCCAGAACCTACACGAACCAGTCTTAGTTGCAGAAAATATTCTTGTTGTATAACTCAGTCGAGTTAAACCCTTTGTTGGGGGAAAAGTAATTTCGTATTTCCCGCCCTTCTTTTACAAAATATATCTTGTTCATTATTAGTTACATTGGATCATACGATAAAACCTTTATTCAGAAGTATTGTGTCATGATACTCAGGAAATTGGTTTCTGCCAGCAACTCCTTCAGTGTAGAGCTTGTAAATGAGGCCAAGGGGGTCATATTGAATAAGCATACAGTTTGATATATATATTTTAACATTAATATAAAAAACATATTTTTCATACTTGCTGTTCTCGATGACTTTGAATTCTTCTAAATTTCTTGTGAAAATTGAGATTGTCGTACAGAGCTGACATAAATAATTTATAGTTATAATTAAACTAAAAATTTTATAGCATTTTTTTTAGAGAAAACAAGGAAACTTGTTACTTACTCGTATTTTTTTTATTTTTTTTTTGAAAACTATTCAATTGAGGAAATTACATATGTATTAGTTATTTTTTTATACAAGTGAAATGAAAAAAACTTTTAATAAGAGCATCCTTTTAAAAAATATATTTACTTGATTTTTATCCATCTTAAAAGATCAATTTTTTCAGTTTATTTAGCCCGAAAATGAAATAGATCTGAGATAATTGTTTTACCAAATTAATTTTTTCGGTTTTGGTTTTTTGATTTACCAATCCAATTCATATGTTTTTAAATTTGTTTTTCTAGAAATTGGCTATAACACTACCATTAATTTGATTAATAGGTAGTCTTTGTTTTGTTTTTTAACATAACATGATTCACATAATACATAATTATTTAGTGAGGCGAATACTTTAGAGTGACCTTTATTACCAGCCTAACAAGCTGGTGATTGGACAAGGACTCTCCAATCATGATTTTACTTCACGAAGGAACAAACGGAAAGTTATTCTGGAAAATGATTCAAATACACGATTGTTTACTACAGTGATGAATTACATTTTTATTTCACTGGATGCATCAACAAACAAAAAATACACATTTGGACTAATACATATCACCCAGAAGTGCTGTATTCACCTAAAGTCAATATTGTGATGCACAAATTTCTGTTATGGAATTGTTGGTCCATGGTTTTTTGACAAAAATGAACTAACAGGGATTTTGAATTGAGATTGGTATATGAACATATACGAGAATTTTTATGTGGTACAAATTGATAACTTAAACTTACTTGATATTTTGTTTTCAAGGGCATTTCTGGTGAGGGTCATGGCAAACACCGGAAATTGGCTTATTCAGTGTATCGACAATGGAGGAAGTCAACTATTTAGATATGATTTTCAGAACTGTAAAGAATAAAACTAATGCAATCTACATCTTGGACTTTTTGATAACGAAGAAATACGCATAACTTTTGCAAAAATGAAAAAAAGAACAATATTGGAGCCAAGGTTAATGAAACACAAGGTCCGATTATCATGTCATCGAGTTTGCTAGAATTTTCAATTTGATGTGTAGTAACAACAGCTGGGCAAGAAAAACAGATTTTGACAAAACAAACAACCCACTCATCTACTATGACGTCAATATTAAAAGCGTGGAGGAAGTAAAATATTAATCGTAAACAAGTTATGGTAACACCTTGTATTTCCATTAACCTTGATTGGGACATAATAACATACTTTCTTATTTATATATTTGTCTAAAAAGGATATCCATTGACTACAACCATTCCCTCCAACCTGGGTCTTAAATAACTGCAGCACTCCTGTATTAAAGCCTCAACTTGGCTGCCTACTCCTACTCAACAGAAGCCTGGAAGTCGTCCAAATTTCGGTAAGCGGTAGCACAGTGTATCATCTTGACTACATCCAAAATAGCATAGTCGAGGGATGAATGGTCTGGGGAGAAGGGTTGAATGTTGATCTATTATGCTTTAACTAAGTCAATAATTTTCTGGTCTCGCTTGATCCAGTTGGCCTTGGTTACTATTGAAATCAGTTGCTAATGTATTCGTACCTAAGAGGCCTTCCCCAAAGTCTTCACATACTTAATCATAGTCCAATCACTGAAACTGATATTCTTTGTACGCTCCTTCATTGAATTTACCGGGTTTCTGGTGATCGCAGTATCCACGTCCTACATGATCCTGAATTCTCAATTTCTTCTTATTATTCCAGTCTGCATTTGAGATTATTTATGAAATTAAGAACAATTAATAATCATTCCTTATTATAAAATATATGTACATATTTTAAAAATAATTATTCAATAATCTAGAAAAATTACATGATAAAAAAATACAAAATGACTTGATATAGGAATGTATAAACATCTTGTATGAAAAAAAAAAATGTGAAAAACCTGGTAAAAAGAAAAGAAATTTATTCAAACTTTTCCCATTATAAACTTTTTTGAAGATTTTATTATATATAGATCAAAGCATTTGTATACTATACTTTATCTTTTTGGAATTTATATGTATGCATAATCAAGAACTGTTGGCCTCATTTTCTATCATTTTTTTATTCAAAATTACATACATAAATAATCATTGCATGTAAGTTATAGATAGGTGAAGTTCTGATATTTTGATCATGCAAATTCAATTGTTATTACTTATAGATATCGTGAATTAATAAAAAATTGTCTTTCCAACATAATATGTTGAAAAAAATCAATTGTTCAATGTCAAAATCATGATAATATATATTATGATTAAGAATGATTTAATGAAATCCTTCAATGATGGATATAATTGTAAAATTTTTACTTTGGACAACGAAAGATGTTTATTTGTTGCAACCTGAACTGCCTCTTCTATTTTCCAAAACTGTAAGCATTATTATTTTATTCTTGAAGTGAGAACATCTAAATACTGGGCATTAAGATGTAATCGGTGCATGTGTGCGTCGGCAATTTTGTTATGATATAGCTATGTGATGTTGTCTTTTTTTGTGGGCAGAAATGTTGTTGTATCAACAAACTTTAATGAAGTTTTTGACATCATGGCGACAAATGCAACATACATAAAGAAGATTCATTTTACAGAGAAGACACGACAATTAAACATTCCAAAATATACAAATAAATCTTAAACCAGACATTATCTACATAAATACATATTGAATATAATTAGATTTTATGTTTCAGAAGTATACGGAAAAGTATTACCAAAAAATTGTAGATTCAATGAATTAGAAAGCATTTTTGTCAATAGTGGGGTGTATAATATCCCCTTTCACTAAAGAAGGGATAAATTAATATGCTATAATTATTATAATTTCTTGAGAATATATTACCAAAATATCTACAAAGTCCTGCGTATAATAGTTATGAAGTAAAAAAAAAATATTGGGATTTCTCCTTTTTTGAATTCTGTTCAAGATTGGTTTTGTGCTGACATCCACTTATGGAATGTGTACTGAAATTATATTAAGTTCAGTCAAATTCTATTTCAAGACATAAAAAGTGACATTCTATTGAATGGTGAATTGTCTTGTTCAAAAATTTATTAATTATACCACCAATCAGGAAAATATACTTACTTTAACTAAAGCCATATATAAATGATTTACGTACACATTTTAAGGGAAAACTTTTTTCCAGTAAAACTTTGCAAATAAATTAGAGTTGTTTAAAAAAAATATATAAAAAGAAATTACAAAAGGTAATAATTTTATCCATGTATTTTTTTATGACATTAGTTGGCCTTTAAATGTTATAGACTTAGAGGGTGTATAATAAGTATTTCCTGATCACTTTAAATGTTAATATTTTGAAGTTGCATTGAATGATTTTAAAACTTCTGAAGGGAGATGATAGCTTAGAGCCAAAGCTGATAATTTTCAATCTTTTGTGTCTTTATTTCACAGCTAGAGAGTAATGGATCGCGTAAAAGTTGTTTCTTTTCTAATGAGGGGAGTCAAAGAATATAACATTGTCAAGCAGACCATGTACAACATCAAAAAATGTCAGAAAGCCGAAAAATCCCCAAGTAGGAAGCCTGGTGGAGGCTACCAGATAATAAAATCATAATCTGCTATCAAAGAGGCTACCAGATAATAAAATCATAATCTGCCATCAAAGAGGCCGTTATGGCTGCACCAAAAGAAGTCCATGATATCACATCCCAAGGACCTGAATGTTGCAAAGATGATCCCATAAGTTCAGGCCAGCTTCCCAACAATAATGTGGATCTCCAACTGGATGAAGCACCTACACATACTACCCCAGTAGTTCATTCCTTTCTCCAGAAGAACATAGCTTTTTGTAAAAAGACAATGTGGCTACCATACTCACTAGACGTGAACCTGTTGGACTTTCCATCTGGGTGCATGTGGAGACAAACGTAATGTCAAATACATCTGCCAATGAGATTTAGGACGATTTGGACAAGGAAATGGTAAAAAGGACTTGCTCAGCCTTAAGACCCAGGTTGGAGGCCATCATTAAGGTTAATGGAGGTCATATTGAGCTCCAATACACTTGAACTGTAAGTCAAAAAGTACCAAAGTAAAAAAAGGTGTAAAAACATTTAGTTCATTAACTACATAGTTTTTGATTAAGCTGGGGATTCCGAATGGGAAAAAAGTTTTGATTCACTCGGTTGATATTTTATCCAAATAATAACACATTTAGACTAGAAAATAAATTGAATAGCTATTATGATTTATTTTTTCTGAACTATTATCTTTTTTCCTTTGATTGAACAATGTACAGTGTTTTCAATGATTCCACTACGTCTTCTTGGGGCTTAAAGATGTGATGGAGATGTAAACAATAAGCTCGTTATATGGAAACAGTGGGTGCTACAACTTTGTGCAATTAAAAAAAAAGTTATTAAATTATTATTCCTTTGTTTCTACTATTTGAATTTACAATTTTCTTTTCTTAATTTTTTTTGTCTAATTGATCCAAAAAATGCTTGCCTTTTTTGGAAAACTTTAATTTCAAAATTTAAGAAAAACAAGAAAATTTCGAAAACAATATTGAAGAAGCTTAAACCAATGTCATAAAAAATAAATTAAGACCAAACACTGGTATACACCTGTACTTAATGCTGCAGAACAACAGAAATATTTTAGATAAATGAAACTAAATCTCTATCAAGTGATTAAATATATAGAAAAAAACAATTTTAATGATTAGCAGCGAGAAAAGTAGGATGATTGAAAAAAATATCTAATCTAGGCAAATGTAATAGTTAATTTATTTGCAGGACCAAAAATCATCAACGATACCATTATATAATTACTGATATAAACAGGTTTATTTTAGCAGAGGGTGCGTGCTCGCGTTGCAGGTCTAAATAGAGGGAATGGATACAAAAAATGAACTTTTTTGCATACCCACAATACTTATAATTTACAACCCTATAGATAAAAGCCTTACTGTTTACAAAGCTCTTTATGAAGAGATGAATTGAAACATATATAAACCTTGCAATAGAAAATAATTAATTATTATCCATTGTTCTTTGATTTCAAGAAGAAAAAAAACCCCTCGAAACAAATATTTTCTTTCCTTTCTTTAACTGTAAATACAATTTTCTAATATATACATATATTTCCCATATTATCAGCCAGTAAAAGAGTAATTTATTGGGAAATATAATAAAGCAACCATAACCGGATAATAATTAATATGTTATAATTTATGTGCATGATTATAATTTTGAATAACCTACATTAGTAGAACTACTGGCTCAGATCCAAAAAGCGGATAAGAAGCGTACAGGGCCTTCAACTCCGGCATATATTGCACTCGAAAATAGTATAGTCGAAAATAATGAGAGAATCTTTCTGCAACGGCCATTCAGTGGAACACACCTACACCTTAATTCGGAGAAGAATGAATAAACTGGACAGAGAAAGAGACATACTCCTAAAGCAAGTCCAGAGGGTATAAAGTGTTCATTCTGTTAGAAGGAGACAAAGAAATCATTTCATGTCTTTTACTCTTTCAAAATGGTTATACCTATGGTGATAATGTTGGAGTACATAGTATGGCGCTACTTTGGAGTGAGACTCACCCAGCTAGATTAGGTTATCGTCACATCACCTTCATATAATGAGTATCTTAAAAATGAGAACATTATTTCAATGGTCCAAGAAATGTTCTACAAGGCAAAGCACATGAACAAGATTATTCCACATAGGATCCAAAGCTGCGTGTCCACCTTGATTAAAATCATGGACTCCTTTTCCAGTGGGGTACTGGGGTACTGGGGTACACCACTAGACACATAATAATTTGTATTTAGGCTGCTATATATATTTCTGGCCTAGGCTACACTAAATGTTCTCAGGTGCTATTTGACATTTCCTTTGGTAAGTTTGACATTTTTGTAGCATTATCGTACTTAGAATGTTTTAACGCACAACCACCATTTGTGTTGTATACAGGGGCTTAAAAAAATAATTTGGCAAAAAAAGTAGTTTGAAGTCGTGAACTGAATTCTCGTGCAATCATTTTTCACAACTTTCGACGTTGATTATTATGACATGAGTGCATTGATGAACTAAAATATTTGTATGGCGATGAAGCACTGTAAAAACTGGGTTAATGAATTTAATTGTGGCCGACGCTCGCTCAAAGACAAACTCCGTGAAGGTCGTCCAAAAAAAGCTGTTATGCTAGAAAACATGGATGCCGTGCGTGAAGTGGTAATGCAAGATCATCATGTGATGTACCGTGAGAAAGAAGCATCCTTAGTCATTTATTCCACTAGCATACACCCGACATTGCATGTACACCTGGTCATAAAAAAGGTTTGTTCTCGAATGTGAGCTCTCACACATTGGCTCAAACCAGCATCTTTTTGAACGGCCATAACGTCAAATCGATGGGTCATCCACCGCACAGCCCTGACTTTATACCCAATAACTTCTTTTTATTCCCGCACATCATTAAAAAAATGCGTGGTCAATGTTTTTCGTTGGCAGAAGATGCTATTGAAGCATTTAAATACCATGTTTTGGAGGTGTCTCAATCGGAGTGGAAAAAGAGCTACGACAATTGGTTTTAGCGCATCTAAAAGTGTATAAACCATGCTGGAGGATACTTTGATAAACAATAAAATTATTTGTCATGATAAATATTTGTACTTTCATTATTAAGCCAGAAATATATATAGTAGCCTACGTAATGGTAATGTTTACAAATAACATCCACTCAAGTAGCGTTGTTTATTAATCTTGAGCTGCTTTCCCATCTATAAGAATTTTTAATGAAAGATTTATTGTTATAAGCCTCTTTAAGGAGAAAAAATAATAACATATGGAAGTCGTGGAACTAAATTATTGGTCTCTTTTAATCATAGTTAATTATATAAATATTAGTAATTTTATACTATAGATATGCTCATAAGCAATTTTTTAATGGATATTGATGTACCAATTTAATTATAACTGATGAATTAAAAATTACATGTACATGGTGTTTGTTTGTAAATTTATCGTTTGTCAATGTACTTCTATGTGTATATAATGTAAAAGAAATATAATATTTCAAAAAAAAAAAAATGTATATACATTAGTTGGCTAAGTGCTAAATTAATTGCCCCCTTTATGTTTAATTACTTTGATAAAAAAAGATTTTGATTAAAAAAAAATAAACGATGCTCTATGTGAATTAACAACAATAATTAGATAAATATAATAATAGGTTGGGGAAAAAGTAATTTCGTATTTCTCACTCTTTTATTAACTACTTCTTCTTCATTATTGGTTACATCGGACAATACGATATAGCATTGTGACTATATACTACATACTCTTCTAAATTAGTTTTGTGTTTGGCTGTTTCAGTCGTGCATTATAGTGCGTCGAGTATAGAGGTCTCAAAGGAAGAAATGTGCATATTCTACAGTTTTACTTTGTAATAGGGAAATACAAGTCGAAAGCTATCATGAAAATTTGCAGTGTATACTCGTTGGGTTCGTGTTGCACAACAGTGGTTCAAGCAATTTTCGTGCTTGAGTTATATGTTATTTTCATTCTAAAACAACTTTTAATTTATAAAAATAAAGCATTTTCTTAAAGAAGAAATGTTCATATATGTCCCATCAACATAAAAGCAAGATAGAATGATTTTTCTCTAAATTGATTGTGGATTAAATTGTATTCTTCGACGAATTATCCTCAATTTATATCAACAAATTATTCTTATTAACCTGATGAATGTGTCACAAATGAGACCTTAACCCTTTTGCATCGACGGAACACTGGTATCCCATATTTTGATTCATCCGTCACTTCCAAATAAAACAAAAATTATGCTAATCAGATATTTAAAAATTATTAGAAAGAGTAATCTTTAAAATTTATAAAATTTATTTTATAATAGAGCTTTATATTTGTCTCTTCAGTGGGAATTGTCAACTAGAGATTCCATTTACAACATTGGAGTTGCAACCATTGATCTCAATTTTGCTGCCGAAACTTATGTCTCAAGTAGTTTAATTAACAAAATGGCTTATAAACTTTTTGGAGTAATTTTTGGGAAGTTTGTACAGGTTCCGTTACCTGTAGTAATTGATCGATTTCAATGAACCTCTAGGACTACAAAACTGAGGAAAAACAAACAAATACCAACATTGACTCCTTTCATCAGCTATTTAGATCGAAGGAAAATTAAAATCTGTGTCAAAAAAATTATGAATGTTCTCAAAAGTTCGCACTTGTCTTTCGTAGAGAAATGACTGAAGTACCGGATTCTTTCTAGTTTGCCAATTTTTTTTCGTAGAAAGACGAAAATGTTATTTCTGTCGAATTGATGATGAATCTGTTTACCATTTTTTATTTGATTACAGCACAGTTATACCTTTGTACAAAGCCGGTGGCATTCTTCGACACGAACATTACGACTTTTATAGTTTGATGTGTAACTATTTTAATGCTCTTTGAAGTGGAAATAAAGAAAAACTTATTAACACCATTATCATAAAGGATCACCAGAATTTGTACCGGAGGTCCTCGGACAATAACACTGGTGTCCTTCTGGGTTCGAAAATTAATTTTTATCTCTTTTTATTAAGTTAAAAAATTTTCTTTGGTTTTTTGTCTCTTTAGAATATATATATTGAAGTCCTCTTTGTTTGTAGATAGATTAGTAAGTTAACATGTCATTACATATATTTTTTGTGAAAACCTTTATTATTGCATGTAGAGTTGTTCATAAATGGAAAGAATTCTAAAGAGCAAAATATTTTATACTTTTTAGCAGCGACATTTGTGACCAAATTTATAGCATTTTAGAAGAAACAGATAGTTATGATTGAGAGTGAATTACCACAGAAGCGAATGCATAAGGTGTTTCATTGCCTCCTGAATCCAACATTCATGTTGTTATTATGGTATTTCCAGCGGGCTCAAATCTGGCGAAAGAAGGGGTCAAATCTTTTTGCTTCTGTACTTCTCGATCCTCTTGACGTTTACGACCTCTGTTACAAGATGGTGTGGACTTCTTGTGTACGGGGGCAATCCTAAATCACTATTCATGGCCATCATGATTGTCTTAGCATGTACATAGAAATTGTAGCAAGTTGATTAATAGATTAAGCGAGGTCTTCCTTGATCTTCTTCTCCCAACTAGACAGTTGGAGTTGGAGTTTTAGTAGTTAAATATACAAGTTGGAACGTCACTCTCTATCAGAAGGTATTTGACGGAAAGGACACTATTAGCATGGGATTGCTAATGACAATGTATATATAATGCATTCCTGTTTAGTTCATGATATAATATAAGTGTGTACATAAAATAATAATCAGTCGTCATCATTGTAGGATTGTTTTAAACATAATATTGTACAGTCGGTAGGATCAACTTTGGTAAGTAACTTTAATTCATCCTTAACTTCGAAGATGTTGGATTCTTTAATAGATTGAAAAATGATCTTATCCTCTTGAGTGAGAGCGCGCACTATAGGAAATGAACAAATTGGAATTTAGCCTTCTGTATCCATTTTTGACGGAGAAAAAAGTCATTTATTAAATTGGTTGGTAAATTTGGAATTTCACAAAGGGCATAACGTCTAGAAGTTGTAATTTCTTGAGCATTTTAATATCATAGAAGTAGGTGGTAAGCAAGCAGGTTTATTAGGATCAACATATGAATTAAGACCTTCGCTATAAAAAAAAATCGTCCCCGTTTCTTTTACCATACATGGTTAAATAATCCTCTCTGAAATTAGAGGAGCGTTACAGAAAGAAACTTCCTCTTCAGGATGAATCTCCTCCTAGGTAATAACTAGATTTGTTGTTTTTGAGGTTATTTTTTTTTCCAAAATGAGCAAAAAAAAGAGTGTTAAACTTTTGAAAAATTAGTATCCAAAATATCAAAATTGAGCAATTTGTAGTTAAAGGAAAATACAGTTTTATAAGAATAACTCAAAGTAATTAGTGTGGTTTTATATTTATCATAGTTTGTTCATAAATTTTTCCATTTTATATCAACATATTAAGATTTTAGAAGGATTTTCTTCCGTTAATTTTTGTCTTTGATCAGTATTGGTCAATTTAAATCTACTAAAAGACGTTCAATTTGTAGTTCAAAAAAATTTTAAACTGGCGAGATCTTCAGGAGTCTTGTTAGACGGATGTATCTCTTCATCAAATACCACATATATACTTTTGAATTAATGGAAGGACAGAATTACGGAGTTTGGTGCAAAAGTGTTTCTCATTTTTTGCAAGGTTCAGTGGTGATTATTCAACAGTAAATTCTACTAGAAATTTATCCTTCCTCTAATGGCTTATTGTCAGAATATGGCTCCCTTACATATCCAATCATATAATCATAAGCCTGATTTCATTATATACAAATTTTACCTACAAAAAGAGAGGACAGTTTTGGCAGTTGGATTTTCTTCAAAAAAATATCATCAAAGGATATTGTATAATCTAACTAGAACCCCAATTTTCTATATTTATTTCATGCCAGTTTAAAAACACAATGACCCATTTTCCTACAAAACATGGTCAAGTGAATAATTTTTGCCCAAAAGAGTTCAAAATGAGCTTACAAATACTACTAAGTATAGTAATAAAATTAGGTTATTTACTGTTTCCGTGTCTATAATCAGCAAAAATGTAACCTAATCTCATTTTATATTATTTATGTGTGAACTTTAGTATAGAATGCTTATATAAATCCATCAAAGTATCCGTCTAACATTCGTTTCTTATGTTTAACTGAAAAATGAAATAACTTCTAAATTTTTGATTGAGTTACCCCCCTCCCTGAGCAACCACCTAATTTACAATGGAAAAATAAAAAGATGGGTTAGAGTAAATATGAGTTCAATGGACCCAAGCAGTATTCTACATGCAGTAGATTGTCTGTAATTGTAAGGTTTACAAAAATATTAATATTTCATTTTACATATATATGAACAATTAATGTCTTGCCGTCTTTCCAACGTTGGATAAATGCATTTTATATCGTAACAAAAAGAACATAATTGCATATTTAAGAATTTCTATGCATTTTATTTTGTACATAAGTACATAAATTATAGGTTTTAGGTAACAGCAGGTTATTTCTGTGGAATCTATGATAATAGTCACTTTAATCATATAAAAACAAGTTATGATGCAACTGTTAACATGTAACATGTTCCAATTTTTTTTATTAATATTTGAATCTGAAAGTTGAATTGCATTGTTATTACCTTACACCTAACAAATGAAATATTTAGGCCAGGGAGGCCCAAACTTTTGATATAATGGCCTGCATTGCCACTTGAAGTATTTTAATGAGCTTCAAAAAAGGCTTTATATCACAAAATATTGTATCAATATTTATTTTAATTTAGGCCAAATCAAATTTTCAAAGCCAAACTGCTTAAAAATAGTCTAATTTGGCTATCCTATTTAGGGACTTTTGTAGGATTTTTTTAAATAAATGTTTTGAAAAAATATAAATATAAATTTGTTACTTGTATAATTTTCCGTTTTAGCAAAGAAATTCCTCTAAAAAGAAGAAAAAAATTCTCTCTGTTCTCTCATTAAAAATTTATTTCCTAGAACGATAATTTATCAAATACTACTACTTAAAGTGAGAATGAGTAGTGAGTCACACTCAAAAATTAAGGAACCCGTTGGCAGACCACGGGAAAAGTGTTGGGCACCCCTTATCTAAGCTATTTTAAATGTATTTTGCATAAAAAAATGACTGTGTTCATACATGCCTTAAGCTAATATATTTCAATAAATACTCATTCATAGTATAATTGATGTACATTACAGTGATTATTAGGGATGTAGCGATGCATCAGAATTGGTAGGAATAGCCTTATTTTAAAGTATTGGAGTTTACTTAATAATACCGATTTCACCAATACAAGTGTTAACTAATTTATAGGGTTGTCCTGGAACATCCTAGACTATCTTTAACTGTGTCCAGAGCAATAAGGGAAGCAAGTAGAGGCTTTAAGTTCTAATAATACAAAAGAAAAAAATCTGGGAATGTGTTTGCCATTTTTTTTAAATCATTGGCTAGATACGATGCTAAAGAATTTGAAGGGGAGACTTTGTAGCAGTACTCAATGATGGAGGCCTTCAAGGAGTCAATGCTGCGGTGTGAATTAGCGGAGATCTTTCTCTCTAACTCCCCCTAAAAGAAGTAATCCATTGATTCATATAGAAAAGTTCGAGGGCCAGGGTTGGGGTGTCTAAATGACAACTTCTTTCCCTTAAAAAAAAGTTTTGGGTCTTATTGGTCTTGTTAGAGGGGCTGAGTATTTTACTGGCTTCCAAAATTGAAGTTCTATACGCCTTTACAATATTTGACTTAAAAAAGCTTGAGATGTCATCATTGTCCTAAAATTCAATGCTCATTTTACTGTTGGAATGAAGTGTAATAAGTTCTTCTGGCAATCCTTCAAGCTTGTCACACAAATCCGGCAGTTCACATTTGAAAATATTTACAATCCAGCTGATAGTATTTGAATCAGACTCTGGAAATAAGTAACATAACCTCTCTGTTAGTTTGGTCAGGTACCTTGTGAATAGTTCCTTCATGTCATTCAGACTGCAGTCTCTATTACCCGAATTTTATTTTAAATTACCCCATTGGGGAAAATTTACCCCTGTTCTCGACCAATGGTCTAGATCGATTCAATGTTTGAATTGTTGATGACGTCATGTGAGATTCAAAATTATGAGTACAATAACAGTTAAAAGTTAAATGTTTTTATAAATCTTATTTGTACAACTTATAAATCAGGATAGCAAAGACGATCGTTTATACATTGACATAGAAAAATTAGAAGAAACATGACTAAACTACAAAATACCAATTATTTATGTAATAAAGAAAGAAAACTTAAATCCAATTTGTAATACATTTAAATACTATGTTTAGCTATACTTTCCAACTGATTTATCTTATAAAATAACCTTTTGAATCTTCCTCCTCGTCCTTTTTTTCTGCCTAGCAATATTTTTGTTTTTTACTCTACTATTAAAAATTAGAAGGGAAGGGTACATTGAATTAGCCAGTTAATTTGTCTTGGATTGCAGCAATTTAATGGACCATTTATGTGATTTCAATATGTTCAATAAAAAAGGGGAGATTGCATTAACCAGTTATTTCGTCTTGGATTGTTGCAATTCAAATAAACTCTTATTAGAGCTGAATATGTTCAAAAAGCCATATAGTGACATTTATAAATAATATTTTGAAGTACCTATGTCCCATAAGCATACTATTGAAGCATTAGAAATTACGCAGGATACTAATTTATTTGGCAGTAAAGTAATTTTAAAGTTTTTGTAGTTGTTACATGTATTAAGCGATCTTCACTTTAGGCAATTTAGAAGAAGGTTACTTTATTGACCTCCCACCCACCTTTCAATATCCTCCCCCATGCGTCCGTGGAACTGGCAGGTTCATACTTGTCTTCCTTTACAAATAATAACTGTCTCGACATACCTACGAACCGATTTCAAAAATCCACTGCTGTTCACAAAAAATTAAATTTTTGTATTAAAATTTCAAAAATAATACTTTAGCTAGAAAATTCTAGAAATCTATAGCTATTCACAGAAAACTTAATCTTTTGGAAAATAAGTTGAAAAATTAAATTAAATTTCAATTATTTAATTTTCTAGTACAAAAAAAAAAATATTTCTTAATTTCGCTACTTTCAAAGGTATTTTCAAAGTATATCTATGTTAAGTTACGATATGGACTAAGAGTATTTTAGTATAACTGTTACAATTTTTGAATATGTATGGATATAATGTTTGGTTGTTAATGTGTGCACGGAGACATTGTCTGGGTCTGAATTAAACAAGGTTATTTTCTATTGATTATCTGGTTTTAGCTGATATTTGAATATAATTTCTCCCTCAACCTTAACTTGAGACTTTTGTTGTCAAGTATGGTTAGATTGCGTCACTTTGGATAATTCAAATCGATTATATTAATATTAATCAGCATACTCTATTTATCTAACTCTTGTAATAATAACCTCTAAAATTGTTTATTTAATATAAATTCACAACAAGTTTTTAATTTCTGGAAGTAGATAAGAATGATCGAAAAATAATTTCTCGAAAGTGATTTCAGTGAAGAACATTTCACTAAAAAAATAGTAAAAAAATTATTTGTATCCAGATTTGGTCATGCCTATTATTAGAATATTATTGTTAATCAATGTCAACCATCCACATAATAATCTGCCTTAATTATAATCCATTTATTTCATTGTCATCAAATTTTTATTACCCAAAACCCTGAATTAACTAATTCATATGCTTATTCAATCAAAAAAATAGTGATCATTAAAATTTCTCAGAGGAAAGAAAAGAATGGCATACATGGGAGACATTGACAAAATATATTATGGAAATGTATAATGAATATTTGGTGAAAAAGTATAAAAACAATCTTGAACTAAAATCACAAAGATGGGAAAAACCCTAACCATTTTTTGGTTCATATATACCAAGTGGTCCATTAAAATCGGAACATTTTGAATTTTAAACTTGAACAAGGTATAATTTATTAATTAACAATAAAATTAATACTATAAATAGGGTGTGTATCTGAAATCTCTTAATCATTAAAATATATTCATAAATTAATAGTTATTTCATTCATATGAATTCCTTACTAACACAATTTGGGAAATTCTGTAATCATTAAAGTCATTATATATCAAATACCATTCCTCCAAATTACTCGCAGATTTTAGATACGCACTCTTCAAAACTAAAGTTCATAATTTACATATATGTGAGTTATTAAAATTTATACCTGAAGAGCATCCCAGATTACTGTACATGCCTTTATCAATATTTTATTTACAATACTTCTTTCAGTTCTTTATAAAATATTAGTAAAAGTTTGAAATTAGATATTGATATAATATATTTATAGTGAAATAAGAAATTGTACCTCAGATGTCCCAGGCACCAGGAATCTTAAAGTTAATGCAAGCAGCTGAAATTGGCCATCTTTGAGAGCTTACAATGCTTCAGGATATCTATCTTGATAAATAGATGTGTGTCCAGCTATTTTAATCATTCATGTAGCCGTTCTTAGTGGCAATAATAGCTACCAGACTGCGGCAGAAGGTCTGGCACCCTATGCATAGCACATTTCTTGCAAAAAATATTCATGTTTTCATAATAGTGCAATATAATAAAAACATGTGCTAAAATAAACTCCCTAATTTAATCACAGTTACAAGTTGGTACAAGAACTAAATAATACTTATATATTATGTTTTCAGCAGAATTATTCTTGTGGAACCATTATTTATACGACAAATTCTAAAAAAAACAAATATCAATTTTCAAAAAAACGAGTAAAATGTTCCATTTTTCTTTTTTCTTTGTTTAATGATATCGAAAATTTTAATTCACTCTCAACATATATTACAAAGTTGTGGGAAAATGGGTCAAAAATTAAATAAGAATCCTTATCTTAGACGATATAGTAAACCTTTAAGCCTTTTATACTTTTGATGAAACTTATTCTATCCATAAATTAACATTTTTTACAAATTTATACATTTCAAACTCTACAAATATTGGAAAAACAATTTGTTGAAATGTATCATTATTAGGCTTTATATTTATATCTTGTATTATAATTTATGTAAATACAGGGTTGATCCTATCTTGTGGTACATATTTTATGATTTTCATTTATTCAAAAGTAAAATTTAAACAAGAAGTTTTGTGAGGACATTTATTTAGAAAAAAAAATCATCTGACAATAATGATCCACACATCTTTTATTGAATATTTGAGCCTCTACTTTAATAATTGTCCCAATATTAGTCTTAAATCCCTTGCAGACCTTAACTAAGTAGTTTGACTCGAGCCTTGTCTACTAGAAACTGGACACTCCTGTGAGGGGTGAACACATCATCTCCTCTAGGCGCGTATAAGTAGATAAGTAAAAGGGTTTCGCGTCTTGAGAGAAGAGTGGCCACATGTTGATGTACCAAAAACCTGGAAGAAATCTCTCAGGAAGGCTTGGGTCTTAGTTCACGATGACACGGAGCTTTGTCTTCAATTATAGCAAAGTTGTCCCAGAACTTTTTTATCTGATCCAAGGTAGCCCTTACATATAAAGAAGTTCGATGTAAGCATCTGCAATGAGCTACTGCTTCCTCTCCACAAAAATGGAAGGGCAGAATTATTCTATAGTGGTCACTTGATATTTTGTTCATGGTTGGTAATTGTTCACAATTTTCATCTTTTTTTGGGGGGTTTGGTTTTAAATTATTATTTCTGTGTAGATCGATTAAGACCGATATTTTGGTCTAGACCGCAATCTGAGATTGTAAACTGATTTTTTTTTTAAATTGTGACCCCGTTTTTTCCGTCTCCCTATAATTTTGTATAATACTGTTGTAACTATGCTCACAATTTTGAAACACAACTGGTGTCATAAAGAGTTCATCAATAGGATTGCCCTTGACCAAATGCTAAATGAGACCTTCCCAGGCCGATTTTTGTGTGTTAGGATAATTTTCATGGCGTTATCTCCCCAATACTTAAATATGCTTAATATTTTGTAGTCATTTTTCATATTTCTGCTTCTTTTTTCGCTTCAGTATTCTGATTATTCAACCAGTGATTGGTTGAATAATAGATACGTTCTTTTAAGCAGTAAATATTTCCTAAAAATTATTTAATAATAATAATAGTTTTCTAATGTTAAAAAATTTGCTAATTACTACCTACTGATTTGGGGCATTTTTTCGGTGTCTTTTCGAATAAAAGTGTGCGTGATACAATAAAAGTAAAAACAAGTGACAGGAGACACATTATTATTATTATTATTTTTTTTTTGCTTCGCCTTTAAGTGATTTTTCAAAGCCAAGTGGGACCATGTTCTTGTTCCAGACTGCGATCTCAACCTTCAACCGAAATTTTATCATTTTTAAAAAATAGACAGATTTTTTGGTCTTTTCCGAATTTCTCTACATAATTTTGAAACAAAACTGACAATTGATCTTTCGAATCTGTTAAACTGAATTTGAAAAGGAACCGATCCAGCCGATTTTGTTTTGTGGGATTGATGTCACTTTGACAAGTTTGTATGTATCACACAATTTTATTTCCTAAAGAAATATAAAGAAGACCCAAAATATCTGGGCAATTAGCCAATTCTGAGTAAGTTCTTCCCAACTTTAAAAATTTATTATTAGATAATTGTTTTTTGTTTTTTATTGTACCTAGGTAGTACTTTATTCTAATTGAACATTTCTTAATTATGTATTATCAATATTCTTTCTTACACTACATCAGTATTATTTTTTTAAACCATGGAACCTTACATTTAATACATATCACAAATCTTATATACAAGACATAAAATGTCACTCCGTAATGGAGTCCTCGTACTTCTAAATTTAAAAATATGCACGCCATTTATAATGATACAATTGATATCCTCTTAATGGTGGCCAATATAGATAAAAACAAAAATCGTTTGCTTTGAATTGTAACTCTGTCTCTCATACAATATCTCTGACACTGGACTCTTTATCCCTTCAGTACGCTTACATTTTGAGAAAAAATGTTCGCGGGGCTCTTTTTCAATTTTACTGAAACAACACTGTCTCTCCTCTGTTTTTTTTCTTTCAATAATTTTAATAAAGACTAAAGCATTTGTTATGGTTCTTTAAATGCACCAATGCATGTAAAACTCCAGTCTGTTATAATTTATGTTAGGCAATATTGCCCTAACACAATCCTGTTCCATATTGTTAGGAATTGTTAACAAATTATCCAGACCTAATTCTTGTACCACCCATCAATATTCAAAACGCTCATTCAAAGACAAGAAGTAGAAACATGGGCAGCTGACAACAAAATGCCGTGTTTATTTCTGAGTTAGCGAAGTAATTTCCAAAGCCAAACTTCTTGAAAGTACCAAGAAAGTTTTCAGACCGATCGAAGATTTTCAGACTGACACCCAACACCAGACTATGTACTCCAAATCCCTATATTTACCTAGTATAATATAGTTTGGGGCTTGTTATTTTATTTGAAGGAAAGTGTTGCTTCTTCCTTAAGGCAACATAATAATTTCCGTTTTTCTTTATGTAGGAATTTTCAAAATGTGAGAAAAATATTATTACACGTGCAAAGTCCATCACTTTCTGAACACAATGTTAAGAAATAATAAAACTTTTTTATTGTTTTTTTGTCAAAATATATTTTTCCCCTTTTACAGAAATATATCTTATTTAACATTGTTTTTTCAAGACGTATAAAACTTTATTCAATACTGGTGATAGTATTTGGCATTATCCCTAGTTATTATACGTGTACAAATAGAACAACTTTGCTTTGCCAACTCATCTTCAGAGTACTCCTCTTAAGTTATGTGTATTTTAGCTACACACGTTCGTTGTTAAAAATGAGTCCTCAACTCATATCTTATATAACTCTAAACAATATTGAGTTGTACAAATTATAAGTTGATCTAAACACAAGCGAGATTTCATTCCTTCTTACACACCGTTTTTACAACTCTATAAAGGTATACTCACTTTTCTTTTCTTTTTTATTATGACACATACACTTGATTGTATTGTTATATCTTAAATCAGGTATTATTAAGATTTAATGTATGAATAATGTTTTTTCAAATTTCATGGGCGACGTACCAATCGTATGCTCAATTTCTTTATAATAGTAAGTTTGGCACAATCATATACTTATTGTTTCACCTAGATACTATTTTTACTTTTTTTGTGAGAGGCATAACGGTATTAAATATTTTTACGTGTTCCACGATTTTTTAGTATTGAAAAACATGGATCAAAGAATTTACCCCAAATTTTGTGTAAAAATGGAATTGTGTGCACCTAATCATTTGAGAGGTTGACAATTGCATAGGTTGAAAATGTTTTGGCTAAAAAAATATTTACAATTGGTATAAACTCTTCCAAGATGTCAGGAAGATGCCAATGACGAGTGTCGCTCTGGATGTTTAAAAATCGATCAATTAATATAAAAAATATCTAAAATCGAGTCATAAACGTAAAACTTGTTTATATTTGAGTGATTAATATTCGCAAAGCGAAGAATATATTTTTGGATTAGGACGAGAGGGATATTGAGTTCTTTGAGATTTTTGGACAATTTACACATTGGAGGATCATGAAAATAAATCAAAGGTGTCATTTTGAGCAAGAAGTTGTGAGTTTGTATATAATAAAGTATTCCAGGGGAACTCATGGTCGATCAAGAGCCTGAGTGATAGGGCTAGAGGATGTGGCGTCGCCTTGACTGGATCGATCTTTTAGTCGGTTATTGGAAAAGACCGGGACATGAAAGAGAGAAAAATAAGAAAACTAATTTTCTAATGTTAAAAAACGTACATACACAGTCAAGTGTATAATATTAATTAATAAATGTTTGAAGCCCCTATCCGTTATGATATTCTTTTAGATACAGGAGCTTCAGTATCTCTTCAGTATACCTATTCATCATGACATTAAAAATCCTTCGCCTGTGACGTTGGCCTCTGCAAATGGAATTAAAATTAATGTAGTAGGTGAACTTGCAACTTCAATTTCAATTATCACTCTTCGTAGAAAATATACTTGGACATTTATAGTAGCTGAAGTGGAGTGTCCGATAATCGCTATGGATTTCTTGTGTTATTATAAATTTATTATTAACTGTAACAAAGGCGAAATACATGATACCAAAACAGATATATGTACAACGGGAGAGTTAACCTTGAGAGAAGACACCCATTGAGTAAAAATTAATCTTGAAGACTATCATGAATACATTAAAGAGCTTTTGATTAAATTTCCTAACATTATTTCACTTGAACCATCTCATGACGTTGCAATAATTACTTCTGATTTTCCTCATCACATTGATACTGGCGACTCTCTTCCACTAGCCTCCAAAGCCTGGAAATTTTTTACTGAGAAAATAAGAATATGTTGACCTATGTTGGATTCCCTACTACAAACTGCAGTGCTACTCCTCTTCACTTTGTTCTATCCCTTACCACATACGCACAATTTATCTGTCCAGATTTATGGTGTAGTTATTTTTAGTAAATTGACTATGTTGTGCTTATTATAATATCCCAGCAAAAGAAGAGTATCAGTTTAAAACTGTAATTATAAGCCCATTTGGCCTTTTTGATTATAATTTTATGCCAGTTGGTCTTCGTAATGCTGGTGCATCATTTCAACATTTTATGAACAAAATATTAAGTCATCTAAGCTTCGTCTTCATTTATTTGGATGATATATTGATTTTCTGTTATTAAAAAACAACAACACAAAGAACATTTTATCCAAAGTAATAGAAATTCTAAATGAATTAAAACTTCGAATTGCTCCAAAGAAATGTGAATTTTTAGGTGTGTCTATCACCGCTAATGGTATTCGTCAAGTCGATAAAAAAGTATCTGAGATCGATGAATTTAAGTTGCCTATTGATCCTGAAGACTTAAGAAGATTTCTTGTCATGGTTGATTTTAATAGGGATCTTGTTCCTAATTTCGCTGCTATTACTAATTCTATGACCGAATTAATAAGACTTTCAAATATGAAAGTCGATTATACTTCAATGGTATCAAAGATACCCTGAAGAAAGCCCAATCGCTTCCTCTCTTTAATCCTCGTTACAAAATATATTTCACGTAGTAACTGACGCCTATATTGTGGGAACTGGAGCGGTACTACATCAGATTGTAGGAAATAGTCCCATTCCAGTTAGTTTTTTTAAAAGAAATTTACTGAGACTCAAAGAAGATATTCGAGCTATGACTGTGAACTTTTAGCGGCTTATTGGACAGTACCCCGTTTTAAACATCTAGTTCAAGGTCAAAATGTAACACTGTCCACAGATCACAAACCACTAGAATCCGCTTTTGTTAGTTCAAGAGAACCAAAATCAGATCGTCAAGAAAGACACTTATGTGTAATTAAGGAATATGTTCAAGACGTTAAGTATATTTGGGGTGAAGAAAAAGTGGTTGCCGATCACCTTTCACATCCTGTAAATACTGTGTCAAAAATAATTATTGATCTTCCTACAATAGACAAAACACAAATTAAATCCTTCGAAGAAGATGAAACTTTCATTCAATACAAAAATGAACATTCTAGAAATTTTATTAAAGTCAAATTACCTAAAGGATTGGCTGTTATCTGTGAGTAATAAACGTGTATGCCTCGTCTATTTGTTCCCATGTCTCTTTGTAAAGAATTATTTGATCAATTTCATGAACTATCACATCCTGCTGTAAAAGCTTCGATTCATATTCTCAAATCCTGTTATTTTTGGCCAACCTTAAAAACTGATTTCATGATTTGGGTATATGGATGTATAGGTTATCAAAAAGCAAAAGTTTATCGACACAAGAAAACTGAGAATCGTACCTATTATTCTACAGGTAGATTTGGAACTGTAGATATGGATATTGTTGAACCCTTTCGCCGTGGACATTCCTGGTCAAAGTTAGTGTGAGCCCATTCGATATATCCTCACAAGTATAGATCGATCAACTCGCTCGGTTGAAGCTAAACATATTACAATGATTACTGCCAAATCTATAGCTCATACTCCATAAATTTATGGATATCACTGTTTGCAGTGCTCTTTTTCGTCGTTACCGATCGTGGTACACAATTTGAACCTGAACTTTTTCAACATTTATCAGAACTTATTGGTTTTCATCGACTTACAATATCTACGTACTACCCTCAAACTAATTGTATGATTGAAAGAGTGCACCGTATAATCAATGCAGCTATTCGAGCTCGTCAAACAATCTGGTGTCTTTCCATAATTTTGTTAAGCATTAAAATAACAGCAGGTGCAAATTTAATACCTCTGTTTACAACTGTAACTGGCACAGAAATGATTATGCCTAGAACTATAATTGATAACAAATCATCAACGAGGAACCGACAACTCTTCAAAACTTTTGTATATATCCGATAATTTAATGAAATCAGATTACGTCTGAATTCGATTGGATCGGGTAAAAACCCTCTGGAAACCCTTTTTACAGGTCCAGTGAAAGCTTTATCTGGGAATTTAACTACATTTTATGTGGAATTACCATCGAATAAATAGGATACTATTTCTATTGAGCGTCTTAAACATTATTAAACGTTATTAAAGAAACTTGTAGTCCAAAAAGATTGCCTGCAACTATTGAAAGAATTTCAGAAATTATTTCCAGTCTGAACTCCTTCCGAATCTACTGGATCCCAAACAACATCTCAAAGCGGAAGACAAATCCGTTTTTCTAGAAAATCAGATTATCATTAGTTTTAATTCCTAATACTCCGCTTATCTTAGGGGGAGCTATTGTTGCGTTGTCCGGTCTGGACCGATATTTTGGTCGGTTATTGGAAAAGACCAGGACGTGAAAGAAAGGAAAATGATAATAATTATTAATAATTTTTAAAAAACGTACAAACACACTCAACTGTATAATATTAATTAATAAATGTTAAAATTAATAATTAAGATAAAAAAATATATTTATGTGGTGTTAAAATAAAATTCTATAATTTATTCCTCCTTCCTTTAACCCACAAAGATATCACATCTTATTATGTGAATTGTTTTGTATCTATAATGAACTATTGAATTAAAATTACAGGATGAACAGAATAGTTATCAGGAAGAGGAACTTCCTTATCAACAAATCCATTAACACCTGGAACAGAAAATTACTATAAGCATACAAAAATTGACTAATTCTACCTGGAAACTTATTCTAGAAATTGTGATAGATTGAGTCAAAATCCCTCACCTCTTACTCCAATAATATCTTCTTTGCAGAGCAAAGTTATTTGCTTATTATTAAAAGAACGCAATAATTGTTTCGACACTATTTGCTGTCGTTTTCTCCAATGTCGAGATAAAAGAATAAAATAGGACAGGTAGTCAAATTTTTAAATATACCCGTTTGAGATTGTAAATATATATATATGTTAATTCAAAAAATATTAGTCCACGTTTGAAAACGATAAAATTTCGGTTAATAATGTGGGATCATGGACAAGGAAAAAACATTTAAGTCCGAAACAAAAAAAGTTCGTCTGGGACAATAATAATTACTTATTTAGCGAGTTTATTGATGCGATATATTACGCTAATAACTACCACCACTTACCGACGGGATCATTGCACCCTTTTTCATTGAAAAATAATTGTAATAAACGTTTTTTTTGGCGTATTTAACAACAAATATCATTTAAGGATTATACTTAAAATTTAGTGGTAAAAACTAAAAATAATTTACAAAATATATTCGTTAACATTAGTTATATTCACTTTATGATTAATTATATTGAATATAAAGAAGACATAATAAGTAAAATATGCATTTCATAATTCATATTTGCAAATTTATCTTCGAACCAAAAAAGAAAATTAATTTTACGTACATACTTAAAAGCTATGTGTGCCGCAAAAAGGATTTTTTTATAAGCAATTTTCTTTCCGGCCAGTTATCAGATTTAAAAAAGAAAATAAAAACGGATTGTAAAAGATTATTGCATTTTGATTAATTTTATAATCACCTCCATCTTAAATTACGGTGTCTATACTAGACCAAAAGCTCCTGCAGGCCTTCGCCACTTGGTTCTTTGGTAAATATTAGAATTCTGAATGATAAGTTGTTCTTTAGTGTTGCAGGGTGGTTGATTTGTTTTTTCGTTCGATCGCACCACACAAAATGATCCAACGTATTCCGATCTGGGGAGTTTGAATGACGAAAGTACGGTGAGATGAAGTCATTTGATACTTTTTTCTCGGTTAAACAGGGAGCTGAGGTTTTTTACCACATTTAAGGCTTGTCGGCCAGGTGTTCACCTTGGTGTATACCATGTCTAAGTAGGCATCAGTGTTGACCCTGAGGCCTTGGGGGAACACATGAGGAGGCATGACGTGTCTTTCAGAGCTAACCAGCCAAACACCATGATGAGTGCTTGAAACTTCGTCTGTATGATACAGGCACATCCTTGTTGACCATCTGATCATGGGAAAAGTTTTTCGGGACGTATTCCAGAGGAAAGGGGGCTCCGTGTCTTTTCCAAATGTTAGAGATAACGAATATGTCAATTGATTACATTTTCTCCATACGGTTCAGGATTTAAAAAGCTATGTTACTATAAAAAAAAAAAAAAAAATAGCTACCTAAGTTTGCCCAAGATAGCTCGCCAAGATGTGGTGGAATAAATAGATTGAGTTCTATTTTCCTTTAAATATTCAAATTACAAAAGCACTTTTATTGTAAATTGGTCGTAACGAAATATTATTTGAATTCCATTATGGTATACAAAGAATTGTTTGAATGAGTAAAATTCCGACTCTGCCTAGACATACATAGGTAGCAATAAAAAATTTAATTTAGTTTAATATTCTTTAGAATATGTTTAAATCACTGAGAGAAAGTTTTTCTATGCATTATTTACATATTTGTTAATCTTATACACAATTTTATAGCAAATCAGCCTAGCTACATGAGCAATTGTGTCATGCTATGGTAACTAAAACAATAAAGATGTAAATAATAAATAGTGATGTATATCGTGTGTATTTTTTAGGTAGCCTGTTTTCCTAGAATTGGTGATCTGAAGAATGAATTTTATTTCTCTAAGCACTTGTCATTATGATTAAATTCCTGAGTAGTGAACTTCCTTTAAAGCTAAGCTTGTTAAAACGACTAAGATAGTTATATTCATAAAAATCATATCGGTCTTAGGCCAGTTTAGGATTTTTAGAATTTTCTAGTTTCGGGGTTCGGTCTGAAAATCTTAGACTGGTATAAGACTGTTATGATTTTTAACAGACCGAACTAATTGTGGCCTTTAAATAACTTGTCAAAGAAAATTCGCTCTGGATTTGTCGTATAAAAATATTTGATATCATTTTAAATTCGATCTACGCCGATTCTATAAATAAACTGTTATTGCACTTATATTAAACAACGTAACGTTTCATTCCAGAAAAAAAAAAAACTAAAAAAGGTATAAAATTAGTTTGTCATTCAGTAATCCTTTATATTTAGGAATTTATTACTCTATAGTAGTTGGTTTTATCATATTTATATTTTCATATTAACAAAAGCTCATTCTATCTCAACCAACCAACGTTCAGAACACTGATTAGAAAAAAAAAGCAAAAACATCCTCAGCTAACAACAATTATACAGTTTGGCTTTTAGGCTAGCGCAGGATTCGTAGAAATTACTAGTGTTTGGTTTTAGTTTGAGAATCCTGGAAAAATGGAAATGGAGTGCTTTGATCATTATGATATTAAGTAGACATAACAAATTCGGTCCTTTAAAGAGGTTCGGTCTATACCAGTCTCTAAAAAAAAAATCGCTCTTTATCTTTTTTACAAAAAAACAAGAAAAACAACCGGTGTTGAACCAACTGCCAACAATAATTGATATGCCTTAATCGAACCAGATCATTTTAGAGACTTGGAGTAAACATGTAAAATTTTTATTCCTACATGAGGCGTATATAAAACGAGACATTGGTCAAAAAATAGAATCAACCGTTTTTTTACATAGTCTGTTATTTTTTCAGATGGATAGGAATAAGTAAACACTACAGTATTACATTTACTTCATCTGACCTAGAAACCTTCTTTGAAGTCAATATACATAATGAATGCAGACTTCTCTAGGAAATATAAGGTTCGCAAATCTAAGCTCATTGATTTCTACAGAATAAGTTCTCCCATGTGTAATATCCATTTTTTCTTTGGTTAAATTCCTTCATGAGGGAAATAAAGAAAATAAACAAAGCTGAATGAGTAATTATTCCACGTGTCTAGAATTATATAAATGAAAACTATGTTGTATTATTCCATTACCAAGGTAATATCTAGAACTAATCTACCTTCTTTAAATCTGCTATATACGATTATTGTTAGAGAGTAAAGAATATAAGGGACAAAAACGTTCATTTTTCATTTAGAAAATCCATCGTACAAAATAACATTATTCGGAGTAAGATAATGTAACATGTTTTACTAATACATTTCCGTGACTTTTATTTATTAAAATCAATTTTAATTCTGAAGGAAAGATTAAATTAACAACGTATCATGATCAATGGGGATAAATCTAATCGTATCAAATTAGAAAATGTTCTCTAATACTTTAATAATCTTGTATATTATACGTTAAGGATTTATAGGATTATCAAATTTTCATCATGCACATTTTTACATTTCTATATTGAAAACAATAATGGCCTCATCAAAATATTGAATAATTCATTTTTAGAAACAAATGTCTTTAAGTTGGACATTATATCCGAATCAAGTTCGTAGTTAGGCCTGTGGCTAAAAAGGGGCTGTTATACTCCCGACAAATAGCTTGTTGTAAGATTTTTTTTCTTTTTCTGACAAACAGTTTTTATGAAATGAACAATGTCTTGACCATAGGGTAAAGAACTCGCAGTCAAAATGTTTTGCCTTTAATTTTCAATGTGTTTTTTCTATGAGAAAAAGGTGTTTAGTATCAAATTATGTCCGTTGCAAAAAATGTAATAAAATTAATTAACAAGTCTTATCTTTTGCTGCTTTTCTAAAATTTTATTCGTTGAATTGATCATTTATAAAAAGAAAAAACAAACAGAACAAAATTGTCAAAAATAGTCACAGCTCTTTTCGTAAATAATATGCTTAAAGGATAAAAACAACATATATTTATCATGGTTCATTTTTAAATACTGTAGTAAATATAATATCGAAAATATTTTTGAGGGACCCCAGAGAATACTTTTAAACTTGGGCGCTCAAAGAATAACCCATATGATAATCACGTCGTAAATAGAAACAAGAAGCAATATTTGCACCTATATATGAACCTTTGGACCCTACACGCAATGAAATATAACTGCCAGAAATCTCCTTCATTAGGCCCTCTTTATGGATGTAAAAGATTTATATAATAAAAATAAGGTTATAATTAAATGATCAGATATGTAAGGGAGCCAGATTCCGAAAACAGTCAAATAAACGAAGGATAAATTTGGCTCAAAATAAACTGTTGAATAATCCTTATTGAATCTTACAATTATAGAGAAATATATTTATGCCAAATTGATCTTCCAATGGATTACAAATGGTTGGACGTTATAAAAGTGATGGGGATGATGATATTTCTACATCTAACGAGACTCTTGAAGGTCTTATCAACTTCAAATGTCCTTCGACAACTAATTTGAGCGTCTTTTAGTATGTTTAAAACTAACAAACTGATCGAAGGCAAAAATTAACTGAAGAAAATGAATCTAAAATATTCATTGGGAGATATAAGATAGGAAAATTTATGAATGAATTATGATAAATATAAAACAAAACTAATCACTAAAAATTATTCTTATTAAACTGCATTTTCATTTAAGTACAAATTTCTCAACTTTGATATTTTGGGTGCTCCTTCTAAAAAAATTTAACGCTTTTTTTATACTCATTTTGGCCGAGCAAATCACTCAAAAATACTAAATAAATATAAAATATATGATTGCAAAATCGGATTAAAAAATAAAATGGCTTAAACCTTACTATTTCTCAAAAGTATATTCTTCTAATCCCTTGTATTATTATTTATAATATCCTCATATCTTTCAAAAACATGTTGCTACATCGTCATGAACTCATATTTCTATATTGTAGAGAAAAATTAACTATTAAAATGGAAATAATAAGGTATTTCTTTTTAATTATTCTAACTTTTGCGTCCCTAATCGATCAAAAAAAATCTAAAAGTATAATCCTTTAAAGTGATTTAAGTTAAATATTACTCTGATTTCATTCAAATATCAGTGTTTATAATTTGCATCAAATAGTATTTAATGCAGCTGTAAAGTATTTTTTTATTCTTAATGACATTTGATGAAGCTTTAATGAATATATTTATTAGAAAGTTTATTCAATAGATTTAATATATCGCAATATATTATCATTTTATTTACAAAATATTACTTTTGCACTTAAAAAATTTCCACCTCCTTCTGGTATTGTGGTAAAAATTCCCCTTAATAAAAGAGACTAAGTTTAAACGAATACGGGTGTTTTAGGCTTTATAAATAGATTTTTTTCCCAAAAAAATGGAATGTCTCATTTTGATCATGGGATATTTAAATTTTTAAGACTTAATTGAATTAAGCCTATTCGAAAGTTTTTTTTTTTTATTCAATTAAGTTATGTAGAATTTCAATATGGATGATATTTCGACTCAAATCTTTTTACATTTTCTTTGTTAATCTTTTTCCTTTCTCAACAATTGATCATTTTAAACTTTTTATGGACAAGGAGATACAAATAATCAATGCCTTGTGTTTTTAATTTTTTTAAGAAAATATAATGTAAACCCCGACCAATAGAGGATAATACTGACATCACATTGTTTAAAACACGCCCAATTATTTAGCACTGAGTGGTAAAACATTCATCATGTTGACTTCCATTATGATGGGAAAAGTTGGATTACCAACATATATTAAGGGGATTTGACTTTATTTCAGACATGTATAGTTTAGTACTTGTGGAACACGTATATCAACATTTGGCTGCGAATTGAGTTCCCGTTACTTGATTTGATATACGATTTTTAATTACAATATTAATGTATCAACCCTTTTTGCATTATTTTCTCCATGTTCTGTAAATTATTTATCTTATATTTTTTTTTCAGCAACTTTTACAATTTGTTAGTACTAGCTAAAGCTTGTACAAAATGTCAACTTGTATACGACATGTTGATTTTGTATAAAAGCTGGCATAAAACCAAATAATAGACAAGAATGACACCATAAATCATGATTTAATAAACTAGTTTGTAGAGGTTTATTTAATTTTCTACTGGACCATCTAGGATAATTACATGGAAGATGATAACAGCTTCCAAAAATTAGAGTGGATTGGGATTGATCCTCTTCCTAGACTTTTGAAAGGTTCAATTGGTTCAGGAAATTCTTGGAAAAAGGATTCGGGTGTGGTAGTATTTTTCAAGGAAATTGATCATCATGATAGATGGTACAATTGAAGAGCTGGAAGGTAAATACGTAACCCAAGTAATTGTCATTTCATAGGATATAAGTCACTTTTGGAAGACAAAATCAGAGGTAAACTGGGAGATGTAAATGAAGAACATACTAATAATGGAATGACCCGAACCGGTAGAAGATAATAAAAGGCTTATATGTCCAGCTAACTGAGAAAATAAGACACTATATCTTGCCAATTTATAATTTTAGACTACTAAAATTGCTATTTAAACTTTTGAAAATACGACCTTTAATTTATTATTCCTTAATTTTTTTATAATTGATTTGTTTTTATTAACGTATATTTTTATTTTATATTCTATAAGTCTGACATTTTTTATTCATTATAAATATATTTCTTTCCGTTAAAACTAATCAGTTGACTTTGAGGAATTTCCACCGTGATAAAAGGCTCAGTGGTGTTGTTACAATCATTATATTGATAATTGAAGTATTATCCCGATTGAGGGTACGTGAATAGTATGGCCGTAGACTGATATCTCCCAAATCACTTCCATCTCTTATTTCTGATATCCCGAATTGTCTATCTTCTTGCTTAAAGCTTGAAAATAAAGATAGTAGAACATGTTCAGAGTGCAACTAATAGAGAAACTTTTGATCTATAGGCTTGTTTGAATATTGTGTGAGCTACACCTCCAATAAATTACCGCTATGTCACATAATAACTGAGCTCTGTGGTCCCAAAAATTGAGCTAACTTTCTTTCAGGTGTCATGGACAATATGAATAATATAGTTTTATTAGTCTAAAATTATAATTTGGTTAAATAGAGTGTCTTATTTAGCATAAATTAACAACCAAAAGTAAATTTTATAATAATATATTCAATATTTGGTATCAAAAAACGAGATTTTAGGAGTTAAAATGAAAAGAAACATCAAGAGAAATGCACGTTATATGCGGTGTAGAATAGCAGCTCATATTGTATTAGTAACAACGCATAAATGCTATATTTAAATAAGAGAAATAGCAAAAACAAATGAGCGACTTAAAAGAAATAAAATTCACCCAACATTGATTAAAAAGTCCGACAAACCAAAAAGGTAAAATTATTTTAACAGATTTAAAGGAATTTTTATAATACTTGTGGTTCAGAAAATTCCGCTTCACTAACGAAGGATTAAAAATCCATACTTATATTTTCATTCTCTAATCTACTTAATCTGTCCTTATAGTGTATTTTAAAAAAATGTCAAAAATTGTAAAATTTGAGTTACATTTGGAGGCTCATATGCTTTTGACTAAGATTGTAAATATTGAATTTTACCAGAACTGATAAGGGTGCAGAAAATAATGGTTTTTTTGTGACCTCTAATTTTACCGTTAAAATATTTGCCGCCAGTAATTTTACTGCATTCATTTTCACCCCTGGTAATTTTGCTTTTTGAAAATGTTTCGGCATGACATATTCGTGGCTTTTTCTGTTTTATAATAAATGTAAGAACTTATCCTTTAGTATTTTTGTTGTACCGGGTGGTCCATTCAAGTATGAGCACTTGCTAATTCAATAATTAATTAATGTAGAGTGATTGAAATTAATTCTTATTCCTATATATTAAAGCATAAACAAGTCTTACTATATAGTCAAGGTCTGTAAGAGATTTAGGCCTCGTATTGAGGAAATTGTTAGACCTGAAGACAGACATAATGAATAAAAATGTGCCAAGTACAATTTTCAGATGATTTTCTAACATAAATGTCCTCAGAAAACATTTTGTTTAAATTTTACACATAAAAAATTGAAAAAAATAAAATATGTACCACTAGGTAAGATCAACTTTGTGTGTTGATTCTTACAGACAAAGCCTATAATATCTTTATGTTATTAGAAAATATTGGATATTTCAATTTTTTTTAAATATAGCATATGATAAAAAAACATCAAGAAGCGAGCGTTGCATTAAATATTTATTAAAGTCAAAAATATTTTTTAAAGAAAAGTTTCATTATAACTTTATGATATAAATATTATGATTACAAAATTTTAATATGAATTCATATCTCCCACAAATGTCGCTTTGTACTCCTTATGATTTCTCTTTTCTGTTCAATGTAAATTGCCTTGAAATGTTATTTTAATTATGAAAAAAATGTAAGAAAAGGAATGCATATCCATGAAAGTCTGTTGCAAAAATAAATAAATTTTCATACATGTTATAATTAAAACTTTATTAGGTATAATTAGAAATATAGATTATTTTTTTGAATTATTTTTTATTATAATATCCAAGAGTGAAAGTTTAATCCTCTTTTAATTATATCAAAATCATTTTACTAAGTTAAGTTTCTGTTATAACAATAATTGGGGAAAAGTACATAAATTATTAAATATAAATATTCCTGATTGATTTACATAATTGGATATCTCTTGAAACATATTTAAATATGAATTAGTGCTGAGTTTTGATTTGAAAATTATAGACCGGTCTGAGACCAGTTAGCATATTGTCTGTTATTATAAAGGTTGATTATGTCAGAAAAAAATGGCAAGGAAAATAATGCCAAAAAAGAATGGCATACTTATTATAAAAGTATAAATATAATAACAATCACCAATATAATATATTTTTGGATAAAAGAAAAATATATGCCACTGTCAACATTTTAAGTGCTTTGAAGAAGTGTTAATTGTCTTTTATTAATTATAATATCTTTAGACGTGATGGAGTATTCATATTGGACGAGACTCTAGGATTGACGAACAAGTATTAGGATAATATATATAGAGAAATATAAGGAAGCTTAAATCTTTGAGGGCCTGTAACCTTCCAATACAGTGCGCCTCAGTCATACGTACTACAATTTAACAAGTTAGATAATTACGTGAGTGCCGTATAACGATTTAGAGCTGTTTCTGTAGTGATTAAATATTGACATTTATACCATTAATATATTAATTGACAGAATTAAAAATTGACAAATGAATTTATATTACCATTCAAAGAAGTTGGAGGCGGGTTCTCATTCTAAATTGGCTTCAATAAATTTATAGTTATAATATTCATATTCATTAATAAATACCGTTAATACCGTTATTACAAATTAAGTTTATTATTCAAATTTAGTACTAAAATAATGCATTTAAAATTTGCTGAAGAATTTATAAGTCCTTTTTATGGCTTTATAACTTCCTTGATATTCATTGGTTGTATTCACAGTTATAAATATCCAACATCAAAGATTCGATTACTTTGAGTAATATATATCATAATGTGCATTCTAAATAACAAAAGAAATTCATTTCAATCTTGTTATTTAGTCAATTGTACTGAGCTTTACAGTTTTCCTCACTCATTTCCTCGTGCTCATTTCCGACTCGACTCTTGAGTGGCTCTCCAAATCCTCTAAATGGTTTATACAGCGACGGCCAACCGCCTCTTTCTTCTAACACATCCTGGATAAAAACGAAGTGAAAATAATTGATAATGGATAATTGAGTGGTTAATACTTCTTCTATTCGAATCGTTGTCGTGTGTTTTTTAATGTTTCTTTAATTGGTCAGTTTGAGTTGTACTAATGAAGTATTAAACAACATTATAGTATTACAATTACTCCACATGACCTAGGAATCTTCTAAGAAGTCCATATACATAAAGCACATTTCCTTCTCTAGGAACGACCGGGGCGTGAACTCACGCACATTGAGATGATGAGAATAAATTCTACAGAGCGTGTTGTCCATTGAGCTACGTCGTTCAATTTTTTTTTTGTTGCTTATTATACATTATTATGGTGATAGGCATTATTTCAGCTCCAAATAATTTTTGTAATTGCTTTTTTTCATTTTTTATTTTCTAAAATCATTACTTCTAAAGCTATTGAATCTATTAATGGGGCTTCGACATGGGCTAAGGGTAGTCATAAGTGTATGAAAAAAATTGGAAGTTTCACGAGAAAAACCAATGATGTTATTAAAAGTCCTCCCAAGGAGGGGGAGGCAGTTTGTGTTATAAATGGCATAGTAAAGGAGGACAATTAAAGTTATTACTTCTTGCTAATTTTCTTTGCATCTGGGATGAGTGCATTTTATATCATAATAAAAAGTACATAATAGCATAATTGAGAATTTTTATACATTATATATCATAACAAAAAGTACATAAGGGCATTATTAAGAGTTTTTATGCATTTTATATTGTACATATATTATAGGTTAGTAGAAAACAGTAAGTTATTTTTTAATAATCTATGATAATATTTGTTTATTCATACAGAAAATAAGCAATGCATACAATTTTGATCAAATAACATGTTCCAGTTTTTTTATTATTTGAATATGAAACCAAGAAGTTACTATCCTTCCCATATATATAGGTGATGATCGAGTATATCTTGTTAATTATTAGTCGCATCAGATCCTACGGTATGGTGTTGTGAGGGTGTGGTTGTATAACAGAAACAATTTTGCACATTATTGTGTTTGACCGAATCTATCGTGAATCATAGAGTAAGGAGGTCTCAATGGAATTTAACATTTTTACATTCTGAAATTGAAAAATGCGTCATTTTTGATGCAAATTGTGACTTGCGATGAGAAATGATCGTTTAGGCCAATGCCAATCTACAGAGATTGTGGTTGAAAGTCAAAAAAGGGGCCAAGAACATTTTTAAGTCAGGATTGACTGCCGGGAATATGTTGCTTTGTGTTTGGTGAGATTGAAAGGGAAGAATCTACTATGAACCACTCCCCTATAGCCAAACGCTCAATTCTGCTCTCTACTACGAACAACTTGACCATTTGAAGATGGTGATCGATCAGAAGCAGCCATCATTGGTGAATAGGAGATAACAAGACATAATTAAGACAACGCCATGCTCCACACATCTTTGATGACGCGCCAGAAGCTACGGGAGCTCAGATGGGAAGTTGGATTGGACCAAACTAATTATTTCTTTTAAAGAAGTTTAGTTTGGACCGGTTCAGAAGAAAAGTTAGGTCTAGACTGATTCTATAGATGAATTGTTGATGACTTAATGTGTGCATGCAATTCATTACTTAAGTAAGGACTATGATTAATGCACTGATCCGAGATGACAACGGGATTGAGCCAAAATATCCGATTGTCTGGTGACTGCCAATCCAAGGACCAAGGATGGATTTAAGATTGACGGAATAATATCCAAGGTATTCTTTATAATGTATTTCGTAAGGTCTTTCAGGTCAGCTATGCCTAGGGTTTGAAAGAGCTAGTGAAGATGCACATAATAATTTTTGGTGTTTTTGACGAGAGAGGAGTAACAATGGGATTAGAATGACAAAGGAATTAAAATGTGTGTACATGTTTTTTTTTAGAAATGACTCGAGATCTTCTCTGAATCTACCGGTTTTTATTTTTTCCTAGTTTCTTTAATTCGTTTTTTTTTTCATTATTTACTACTTTTAATGAATAGATGAGTAGTGGTATTGATTTGATTATTGAAAATGGTATATGAATAATAGTTAAATGAAGTTTTAAGATAGGTAGTGGTCAAGTATATATATATATATGGTTATTGTAATGAAATAAATGATATTATTACTTTTTTTTAAATTATTTAAATAAATAAAAATTTGGATTTTTTTTCAAAATTATTCCAAAAACCAAGCAATAAATATATTGTTATGCGAACGCACCTGTATGTTATTTGATAACAAGCTATAACTTGTTCAAAATTGCAACTTGTACACAATATATGCATAAAACAACAAAACAAAATGAACTTATTTTGTTTATAGTGATCTAATTAATAGAAACTTGAAAGTTACATTGAAATAACTTTCATGATAGAAAAATATAAAGTATTTTTTTAATAATTTGATAGACAGGGAAAATAACTGGTCATTAATGGGCATATATTTTTCATTTAAAGAGGGAAAAAAAGAGAAATTTTGTTTTTCAGTAGAATTTATCTCTAAAAAAATAAAAACTTGAACATACTTTTATTTTTAATTCTAGTCTTCAACTTTTTAAGAAGATTATAGCAACTGCTTTTCAACAAAAATTCTTCTAACGTGTACATTTATTATTTTATACAAAATAATAAAACCGATTTGGTAAGGAACCATTGATAATCGGTTTCGGCAGCAAGTGGAGATGGGTTACAACTAGAGGTGACATTTTTGTAATGAAAAAAGATCCCAAGCAGAAGGTGGGAACAAGACATATGGCACACCTGAATTAAGACCCCCATTAATAGAAGCTGCCTGTTATAGAATTTTTGCAGGGAGAAAATGAATCATATAAAGACGAGACCCTTCTACATTTAAAGTAGTATTAGTGGAAGAAAAGTATCATCAATATATATAAATTCATTTAATTTAGTTTATTTAGCATTCTTAAAATAATTTACACCAAAAGTAGGCAAAATTGGATACTTCCAATAGAGAAGTTAACACTACGACGACCTATTAACTAATGAACAAAAGAGAAGAAAGAGCACACACAACAACAATTTTTCAATTTCTAATTTCTAAACATAGTTTTTTTAATTACAAACATGTAACTCCAGATATAACTTAACCCTCATATCGTATTATGTATGGGTGGGCACTTTGTAGAGCTTTAGGAGAAGGCGGGATCAATACTTAATGCACTACTGAATTAAGATCTATGTTAACGTCAGCTTGTGGGGAAGAAAATGTATTTTAGTTATAGTTATTTCTTTATTTTTAGTATGTGGGGGAAGAAAACTGTGGAGAAACTGTGAGAAACTGTGAAAAACTGTGGAGGAAGAAAGTAATGCACAGAAAAAAATAAAGAAAAAAACTCAGAAGAAAATTAAGAAAATTCCTGACAAAGTATATTATGCGATGAAAACCAGGATACTAAACATAAATCAGACACACCCAATAAAAATCGAATCGGAGTTTCAGGCATTGATTTGAAAAAACCGGGTGTGGGGAATACATCTACTGAAAAACAGGTAGGTGCCTTAGATCATTTAAGAAACCCAAAAGCCTCAAAAACACGCCAACATAAGTGATGATATGTTGACATTATGCCTTAGAACTGGGTCTGTTTCAAAGAGATTATCCCATGATACAGGATTATCACCCAATAGTAAAGAAACGCCCGACAAAGTGCAAAAGAGCTACTACGGTTGCGGTGATTGTTATTCAAGTTTAAATCTATAGACTAAAAGACTATTATGAATGTAAAACAGAATACAGGAGGGTAATCGAACTGAAGAAACGAAGGCATGGGAGGATGAGATGCACGGAGTCGGATTCCTACACAGCAATATCAGCTGCAATAAAGCAACAAAATGGTCATAATGGACCGAGTATGGGATGTTAAGTAATAAAAATATGGGAATTTTGGCAATATATGGCTTAAATGATTTAGCGAGAGGGCATTTTTGTGGCTCAATTGTAGATGGGTTAGATGAAACATATAAAGAAGGAAGGCGGAATATATTACTTGAAAACATTAACGCAAAATGAACGAATGATATAACAGTTTCTCTGATTTGGGATGCTTTTAAACCGTTGAAAAGTTTTTAAAAGGCTGGACCAGATGGACTTGCCCCTATAGTTTTCCAATATTTACCAGATGAGTATTATTAAAGAATTGCTTTGTTCTATAAATTATCAATTAGATTCTCGTAGGTAACAAAATCTGGAGTAATGCTCCGTTAATTTTTCTACCGAAGCCTGATTTAATTGACTACAGTGTTTCAAAAGCCTATAGACCAATTACACTAACTAATGCAATATCAAAAGGAATTGTGAGAGTAATTTATTGACGTATTGAGTCCCTGAAGTTGAACATTTCCATGATAAACCAATTCAGATTTCGAAGAGGAAAGTCCACAGATTTGGCGATAGGAAAAATGGTAGATAAGGCTGAAAGCGTGGTACTTCGTAAAGAACATGCCATGACAGATTTTTTGACATATAAGGAGCTTTTGATAATCTTCTATTTAAAGCTATAGAAGAAGCTTTTGTTAAGTTTGGCATTGATGATTTTACAAACAAATGGTACAATTACTTTAAAAAAGTAAAAGTGTTGGAAGTTCTCAACAAGGATGTAAAGTCTCATTTACTCCTACCAAACGTTGTCTGCAAGGATGAATTTTATCCCCATTTGTGTGTAACTGTGCTATTCAGTATATAATTTTACCCAAGCCTGGACCAATATTGATAGTCGGATTATCTAATTATCTTACTTTTCTTGTCCATAATCGATCAGAAAAAAGTTGTATATATTGGGACATTTCATAGGGATTGTTAGTAAATATTATTTTTATTATGTTCAAATATCTCTATTTATCATTGGCCTAAATTAGTACTCAAAGCAGTATTCAATTGGTGGATTTATGTCCTAAAAATATCAACTATGTCGCTCATGAAGGCGACTTTTTCAACTATGACGCAATGTATGATCTCATAATTAAAGCTTTTTTATGCAAATTTTATTTAGAAATAACATGAATAGGTTTAATTTGCTGAAGATTTTGATAAATTAATATTAAAAGAATAGTCTTCTTTGTTTACTCTAAAAATAAAAATGAAAAGAAAAAATAATTTTGAGCTAACACCTATTTTCAATTAGTTCTCTACTTGAAATACGAACAGTACTTCAGAAGCAATTATTTCCAGCATTTATCTATACATTAGCAAAGTATTAGATTCTACTTAATCAAATTAATGGAGCTTAAATGAGATTGAAGGTACTTTAAAAGTAGTTTTACTCTTACTGTTATCTGGATCCTTATCATTTTAAATTAACATAAGTCAAATATTACTTTTTATAATAGGTCGGGGAAAAAGTAATTTTTAATGTTTCTCTTTATTTCAAGGCTTTTTAAGAAGTAGTACAATTATTTAATTTAAGCCAAGTATGTCCCGTTCTGTTGCCAACCTAATCCAACTTCACAATGGCCTTCTCATAGAAACCACTGTTCCTATTAGCAAAAAACTCTGGACAACAAATTTTCATAGGCCTCTATTGAGGCCAAATATGTACCCCCAAGCTCATTGGCCATAAACAGGAACAGGTGGTATTGGCTTGGTGCCCGGACCAAAATTGTAAGGTGGATGCATAAGAACGTCCATTTGAGCCTCTGGAGCTTCTGGCGTGTCATCAAAGATATGTACTACTTTGCGTTATTCTGATGATGTCATCCTATTCATCAAAATATGCAGGTCACTTCTGTTCGATTGCCATCTTCAAACGGACAAGTTGTTCACAGTAGAGAGCAGAAGTAAGGTGAAGCTCTTAGTAAATTATTCCCTACCAATCCCATCAAATATACTTTAAAACGTTCCTCGCAATCAATCCTGTGTTGGCCACAGTCTGGTCTGCTTGACATTGACGTAGTGATCATTTTTTTATTGTCAGTCAAAATCCTCTACAGAAACAGATCGATTTTGTTTCAATTCATCAGCGATTCCTAGATGGAAATGTGTTCCACGAAAAACTTGAGTTTCTTTTTAATCCAACCTTCCGTAAATGGTTCAAAACGGTTTTATCATCGATATTCTACTCCTGAGTGATGTTAGAACTGCTAACATGACGGTCCATCTCCTTTTATTTAATCATCATTTTCGATGACAACCCTGCCAGTGCATGGCGCATCATTCACATCCACTATACTAAAACAAGAACCTTCGCAACAATGTTGTATTAAACAAACCAAAAGAGTATCAGCCCCACTTACAGTGCAAATTTTCTTGGTCCCTTTCGATGCGTATTTCTTATGTATTCGTTGGACATGTCGACCAAGTGTTCCAGTACATAGCCTTGATTTGTTTCTCACTCTGAAAGGCTGTATTCGGGTGAATATAGGGACCCTATTTATTTTGACTAGAAATTGATTTTATTGATCAACCATCTTTGAACAGCATTGGGAGTATGGGTAGTAGTGTTGTCTCGTTGCTGGACATCATTAACATCCAAAAAAATATCCCGCCCCCATTGGAGGAAGTGAGACTACAGGGTAAGACAGGGAAATTTTCCACAATAAAGAATTAAAACCAAAATTATAATAATATTTTATTTCATAGGTATAATGAAAAATGTGATTGAAAAACTTTTAGCAATGAACCTTGGCAACAATTATTCAATATGCCCGCCTTCAGCCTATATCCCAGCCTCCATATGAGGTTGGAAGTTGGCGCCAGTTGCCGCAATATAAATGGAAAACATGAAAGCCAATTGCTTCTTGATACAGGCCTTGAGCTCCTGTACATGTTCTGTGTGAAGATCTTCTTGTCTGAGAAGATCTTAACAGTCGACGGAAGACTCTTCAAGTAATTAAGGACTTTTTTGTAACTCTCAAGTCTTAAGGCCTTCATCCTGTCGGGGTGGCGGTGTCTTGGATTCCTGACAATGCTCTTAAGTCTTAGGTCATCATGAACTGTCCTCTTGATAGTGATCTCGTCCACGTTGCCCTCTTCAGCCCAGCAGCGCATTGATGCAGTTGGATCTTCATTGATCTTCCCTCCAGATAATTGAGAAACCATTTCCTCCACTTCCTGCCTTCCTTTTTAGTTCTTTTCTATTCTCTTTGGTCACTTAATGTTCCAAACTGTCCTCAAGATCACGCCCACAATGTCTGAATTTTTTTTTAGATAAATTTTTGCATCGAGAAGATCCGAAACCTATTGCCTTTTTTATTCCTGTTCACTCATTATTCGTCCAATTTTAATCAAATGAAAACAATACATCAGAAAAACAACCTATATATTGACACATTGCTTGATATGTCACTTTAAACCTTAATTAGAACAAAAAAAAATCCGGTTTAAGGAAACACCTGGATCTTCGTGTGAGTTAAACGTTTCGACGTTTGAGTGATATATATATTTAAGTTATCACATATTATAAAAATCGTTTGGCATAACATTAAAGTCAGAAACATTAATACTCTTAACAAAATGAACTAAACTTTTCAACGATTTTGTCATTATTTTTCTTGGAAATGGAGTAGCTATCCCTTTGTATTTTTACGAAGATAATTTTTAATATACAGTCCAATGGTATCAAGTATACATCAACACGTTGGGCCCAATACATTTTTGTTGATGGACCTTCTGGATCTTCGTTGTGTTTCTTTAAAATCAAGTAGAACCACCAGCATCTATCGTACAGAATACGATCCGACAGCAATCTCCTCGTCCAAACAGAATGCAACCTCAAAATCGTTAATACAGGTAAACACTTGATCATCACTTCACTGTTTAGCCCTAATTTGGTCAATACTAATTGGAATGAACTAGTCGTAAGATCCGGTTGTAGGAACAGCATCATCAATTCCGTCGTAACGATCTGTATGCAGAGTTCGCCATTGTTACATTTCAATCTTAGGTAGATACTTAAACACAATACTGGGAATTTTATCTTGACAAAAATCAAACATTGTATGGGATTTCCCATAAGAAGTAGCAAAGAAATTTCACTAAGTTTCGATACCAAAGTCCCTTTCAAATCAGCAAAGGTTGTGAAACATCTTCCTATTTTTGTAATGCAATGCACAACTATCAGTAAACACATGCAAAGAAATGCAAACCAGGTATTCTCACTTTTAAATCTTTCATGATGACATCGAGGACTTTATAAACAATGTTCATGATTGTTGTCATCAGAAAGAATCATAGTGGAGACATAACTAATAACATTGACTGACTTAAAGTAGAGGACAATTATAAGCAATGAACACGTAAAATAACTCAAATGAAATGAAAACTCCTCTAAACTTCAAACTTGCGCAAAAAAAAAAAAAAAAGCAGTTATCTGCATGTGAATCATCGAAATCAATAGGTTCGGGTAGCTAGATTGTCTTTTGAAATCTAAGAGTGAGGCCTTAGTCCCTGTAATGGTTCAATAAGCTTCTTGATTAAGAAAGGTAAATCTGAAACCATTTAGGAAAGTATATATTTATCAGTGTTTGTCCATTGAGAAAAAATGACTTTGTGTTTCTCATTATAACTACCAAGGAGTATAATTAAATAATCAGTTTACGGCTGTGAGTTTGAGCATCTCTCATATACACCTACTATCGATGTAACTCATTCAAACATAATTCATTTAAGAATCATGATTTATAGTGATTTACTTTACCAATCATTTTTTCATACATATTCTTCCCCAAGTAGATAATTTTACTCGGACACTGACACAAAATTACTTGATTTTGTCTCAGAAAATAATTTGTTCAGTAGATTTCATCCTGATCTAAAATTGTTAATTTTATAAAAAATATACATTTGCCAAGCTTCCATATCGTTAGTCTTGAGTGCATAAAAAATAAATGTGTCATAAAAAAAGAAAGATTTGGACTGCAGTGAAAGGTGCAGTCAATGAAACAGAAATAGTAAGTTTTGAAGGTAATGCCTTCATTTATGGGTGTTCTAATGTATTTTCTTTTAATTCTATATCAAAAAATGATCACACATGGAAATTTAGTTTTCTTTCTTTTCTTTTTCCAATTATTACCGAAATTAGTTTTTGGATCCTTAAGGGAACTAGTCGATTTTTGGGGGAAGAGCTATAACGAAAACATCAATGACTCAGGAACGCCTCATTGTGATGACTTTAAAGTTTGGCAGGGGAGTTTTAACAATAAGGGGGAAAACATATCTAAAAATGTAGGAATTCTGAGTTGCTTGGTGTAAGGCTTTTGGCTGATTTGTCATGAAATGTTTAACGTGACACATTTTATCATAGTATGTCGAAAAAAAACTTACCAATACCCGGTAACTATTTGATCTAACAAATAACAATGAAACATTGAGTTTGTGACGTTTAACCATATCAATTTATTTTGGCTCGATTTCCAAACTTTGAACTGAACAGGGAATTCATTCCGGGGATAACTTGAAGGAAACCCCTCGTCAACATAATTTCAACCAAGTTTCCACGAGACAACTCCATTGTCGAATAAAATATTCTCCAGGCATTTGCGAATAAGATTACGATCAATATTTAAATAAGTAATTAATTAACCGATATTCAACTATGAAGAAATAGTCCAACGAGGAATCCTCCATACCGGCTAAACTGTAGAGATTTTTTTATTAGTCCCGTAGTTGACTCCTATTGGCTATCGTCACAAATTGTAATGGATCAGATCTTCATTCGAAATCCCTTATTTATTATTGAACATGGGACAAACATAACAAAATTGGTTCGATTTAGAACATTGTAGGTAATGAGTAGGAACTTATTTCCCGTAGGATCAAATCAATTTTCCTTTCTACCGCCAAAAACCTATTTGAAATGAAAGCGGGATCTTCTCCTACTTCTTATTTACTTGGTTGGTAGGTTGAGTAATTTGGCCCTTAAGAAATAGGCACAATCTTTCAATATGCTCATAGTAGGTACTTGTAGAGGTATTGCCAATCAATGAATTGGTCTTTCGAGCCAAACTGAGTAACTAGGCATTTTATGAAGCCCCCAAAAAAAAAAAAAAATATATATATATATATTCATTTCTAAAAATGACTATTTTACTTAGACACATCACAAAATGAATACAATTCTTAAAAGTTTAATGAAATAATGCACAGCCATTTCAATATTTGGAAGTCTCTTTAATTACATGCTCAATAAATATGGCATAATTATATTTTATACATCACAACATACCTATCATTGCTCAAATCATGTGTGATAATGTTGTTTAAATATTTCACAATCTTCTTTAGACAATTTATAAAATAAACCCTGTTTTTTCTGTCGTTTCCTTAATACCTTAAAGTTTTAGTCATTTCGCAAAGTGCCAAAGTAAATCAATAATTTCACGAATACCTTAAATTTTAGTCATTTTGTAAATGCGAAAGTAAAATAATGATTTCACAAAATTACTAAATTTACAGAGATTTTATGAAATGTCTAGTTTAAGATTTTACTATAAAGTTTATACAAAATCATTTTTTAGACATTTATTGTATATATCTTTTTAATTTACCTTTAAATAATTGAAATTTCTTAATGAGTTGTCCTGGTGTAGACTTCTCTTTTCGTCCTTCTTTGTAGATAAGGTCTAGCAACAAGCTCTAATAATCCATAGTTTATCTCATGATATTAAAAAAAACATTCAGCTGTAATTCTTAAGGAAATAATATCAAAAGATTGAGTAACTATGTGTAAGTGTGCTTATGAAGAACAGTGATTTAAATCTTCCGTATTTTTTAGCTGCCCCTTTTTTAGGAATTGTTATCCAAAAAATGAGTTAATCTTGAGTAGTGAGCTTACATCTGTACTTTATTCAATTATATTCAAAACCTGATTGAACATTCGTGTGTGCTAAATAAAGACGGAGAGTAATCTTGATTTTTTTTTTTTTTTGGAGTGACTATTGTAAATCTTTGTTGGACTCGGAGTAAAATTGAGGTTCGAAATTGGAGTAAATTTTGTCAATGTCCTTATTTACTTCCATCTCCCCTCCTCCAAGCTGATTGTAGCCTATCTAATGGAACGGCATGACAGATAAGCTGCCCTTCTCCAAGCATTCTTCAAATTGTCAGGGGTTCCATGTTAATTTTCTGGTTTTTTTAGCATGCTCAAAATACATACAATTTTTATCACTAAGGATAATCTTGGAGATAAATTGTTTTAAAACGGGACAATAAAATAATTCTATATTAATTCATAAAGATACCAATACTAATTAAAAAGATTTTATTGATATTTAGTTTTTTATGTTAAATTCTAAACTAAAACGATTTAATATAAATATAAAATAAGTAAATTTATATTGTGAACTCTCCTAATATACAAGATTATTGGTTGTTTTTCCCCCATTTTATATAAATATAATCAAACTTGTACCCTGTTTTGACACTCTTGAAAATGCAACATATAATTGGTCCTGTGAAATACTGATTGTGGTAAACATAAGACACTTTATTTATTGTCATTCGCATTGCTAGATTAATAGGAAATTTTTTCTTATAAGTGGAAATAGAAACTCATTTCCACCAGAATTAAGGGTGATTCTTGTTAAAAATACAATTATTATATAAGATGTTCCTTCTTCAACCATAATAAAGATATATACTAAGACAAACTTGCTAATACTCTTTATAATTCCCTTTTTTAATTGGTATTCAGTATACATTCTCCTTTTTCCCGCTAGTTCAATAATTTATTCTATGGATTTATTGGTGCATGTTCGAATCTAGAACCCATACCTTAAAAATACTTTGATACATGAGAAATTGATCTTATTTTATGAAAAAAATCAAGTTATTTGCGAAAAAATAAACTTGCCCACTAAAGCCCAGGAATATAGTCTGATCATAATGAAACTTATCTCTATAAGTTTGTAACTTAGAATTCTAAACAACTTTTATTTTATTTTTAATATCTGTATCCATCTCTGTTTTTAAAATAAATACGTTTGTATCATTGTTTTTCTAAGCGGGACGTACATCATATACACACTTAAATTATTTTATTATTATGTAGGATAAGCATAATCCTTGCTCTAATGCTATTTGAAATGTAGAAGACTCTCCTTGTTATTGCAATAATTCATTTTCTCCCACTAAAATAAATTATAAAACAGGGAGATGATATGAATGAAGTTGTTTATTCAGTAGTACCATAATTTAGCGATCCGCATGTGTTCTTGCAAAAATAACATCAATGATATAAATAAAATGTACATATATAAAATTTGATTACTCCTTTCCATGAGGAAAAACACCCTTTACATGATATGATCCACTAATACAAACAAAGTTGTATATCCCCTAGAAATCTGGAGCAGCTAATTATATTTCTCGATACTAAATCATTATTATTTCATTCTCGAAAAGAAAAGCTATATGTAAAAAGTAATGACTAGTATTTGTGTGTGCACATGAAAGACGGAGAGTCAGAATAATGGATGGCTCGGGATTTATAAGTCCTTCTTGGACTCCAAGCAGAATTGAGGATCGATATCGTAGTAAACCCAGACTATATGTCCTTGCTTGATGAAAAGTGGGGTATTCTGCTTATTTCCTGCTTTCCTTGGTTGTTTTCTGCTCATCTCATAAAAAATGATAACAGCCAAGCTGATCTCTCCCCAAAAATTATCCTAATTGCTATGATTACTCCGTTTGTTGCGTTTTAAAAGTAATCCCTGTTGTATTTCCTTTGTTTATTTTACATTATTATCTAAACAGCTGTACTTCCTTTCCACTATAAAATAATCACTCACATTTTTCGACTCTTTGAATAAAATTAACAAATATCTCAACAACCTGGATCGTATCCATTCTTTTGAACCAATCTATTTATTACTGACTCTGATCCTTACACTTACATTCATAATAATTAATTAACTTGAAAATGTTTATTTTCGTTTTTTTGTTACTTTTACAAAGTTCAAACGCTTTTTTTTTTTTACATTTTACAATTTTGTACTTAAAGTCTGATAGTTTTACTATCTTTTTATTTTATTTTCATTAACTTTGATAAAGTAAAGAAGACAGGGTTAAAGTTGCATCTTTTTCTCTGATATAAAAAAGCTACACTCACAGAATTCAAATTAGTTGAATGTCTTTCTTCGCCGTGTCAACTCTTTTCTTGTCTTGCCTCCCTGGAGTTCAAATGCATTGCTACACTCATTCAAAGGTTACGTGAATTTTAAAAAAGTAAGTCCCCTTGTTATAGTCCAAGGATAAATACAGATACTATGTAACAGCTTTTTTTGTCAGTTATTTTATTTCTCCCTTAAAAAACCATATTTAACATATTGAAGAATTCAAAACGTAATGAATACATATTTGCTATTAATAATTATTATAAATATATTATAAAAATTATTCCTGAATTGAAAGGAACTAAACCGCCTTCAATGATAAAACAAGGAAAAAACCAATGAACTCATATTGATTGATAGATCAACTTGTTGTATACGTTTTTTTACTCGTTCAAATAGTTTTGCAACTCGGTCCAAGACCAATTTTTTTGGGTTCGGTCGCAGTGATTTTTTCTAAGCTGATATCGAATGATTTTAGTCCAGACTGTGATCCCAGACTGTGAATTTGAAATGAAATCGTCTTCAAATCGTGGACCAATGTTTTCAGTTTCAATATATAGACCAAATTTTTTCCGTCTCAATCTATGGACCAATTTTCTCCTAATCTTGATTTAATATTTGTACGAATATGATTTACGCCACATAAGTAACTTTATATAACATCATTGTTGGTCGGTGTTCACAATTTTGAAACACAACTCAAGTCATTAACAATTTTTCTAGAGCAGGCATGTCCAACCCTGACTCGCTTAATGTTTAAGTGCGGTATACTACTCATTCCACTTCTAGAACGTGCATAATACGTAACAAAATATAACACTTAAAACAACTAACTTAGACGTTTCAAGAATTTTATTCAGGACCATGGCATTGCCTCACTCAAAAAAAGAGACTCAAATTTTATTAATATTGGTGTTAGTTCCACACCAGCTTTGCTTCTATTTTTTCTAGGAGTACTACAGCCCTCAGCCCGTATGTTTGATACTTGGGGTCAAGTCCTTTCAAGAAGTTTTTGCGTGGACCACGGCGTTAAATCACTCAAACAAAAATATTCAGCGTACTTTAATGTCAGCTTTCGATTTTTTTACTTTTCTTCTCTCCTGATAGATGTTCTGTACATTGATTGTGGGAATTAGAATTAGCTCTTATTCATCTGTTATGGAATAATAATCTCATATTTGGGAAGAATGAGTTAATTACCAACTGTTTTTGGACATTTATTCTGTTTCTTTTCGGAGTAAAGGTTGCGTGAAAAAATAAAAGTTCATCTATAGAATTGGTTTTGACCAAAGGTGTAAAACTTAAACCGGATGCATCTAAATCTGATCACAAGGCGGCTGACCAGAAAAAAAACATGACAGATTTAAAGAAAACTAACAATAAGTCTACTGTTTTTGTATTATTTGCAAATACTAATAATTACTGCAAAGTTAAAATCAATAAAAAATTTTATTCATGACACAATGAAAAACGTAAGCTATAAAAAAATGTACATACAATTTTAACAACACGCCTACTTTAATTCATTTATTTAAGTGTGTTACGTAAAAACGATCGAAGGGGTATTAAAATGTTACAAAAAATCTAGTCACCGCTTCGTGGAGCTTTAAAAGGCTGTTTTTTTTTTCAAGAACTGGAAAGGACTTTGAACCTAAGGTCCATAATTAACTTCAAAATATACATTTTCCTACATAAATTCCTTCATTGTTATGAAAAAATAAAATCGAGATAGTTGAAGTCAGTTAAGGGGATATAAATATATATTTATTTATTCTTTTCATTAGACGATTTAATTAGGAAGTTTGGCAGTTAATGACGTCGTAAATAATACAAGAGGGTATTACTTTGAAAAAGACTGAGTCACTTTTTAGAGAAATATGAATATGCTTTCGCCAGGAAACCCGTCCGACGAAAAATATTGATAAGGCGAAAAGAAAAATGTAAACAAATCAAATGTACATGAAAAGATATTTACTCGGTATTGTTACAGTTATTGTGTTATGGGTATATCGTAAGCCCCCTGCTATGATTTAATTAGCATCCTGTTGTTGCCTGACCAGGTTTAAAAAAGGCATCAATGCAGAATTTTAGTCTAGAGGACCAGGAGGTGGGGGCACCCATAAAAACACACACATTGTGTTATATTTATATAAGATAAGTCCATTCAAACAGGAACAACTACTAATAAATTTTCTTTGGCGCTCCATTTCTACAAGAAAAACAAAAGGTAAAGTTAACCAAAGGATATAAGTTTCAAGGTAATGATTCCGAAGAAATTTATTAATAAATAGAAATATATTGAACTTTTGTTTTGCTTTATTTGTATGTATAAATTGTGAACTAAACCACGCATAAGGGATTAATAAAAGTTACTTTTTTTTTTGTTTACTGGAAAACTTACACGTTTTTTGAGGATCTAATATAACATATATCTACATTCTTACCTGGGTCAATATAAAAACAATCTTGAACAAAAATCAGGAAAATATATATTATCAATATATTATTTTACATAATATAGGTACTCACAATATTTAATAGTCATATTTGAGGCCCTTATAGGGGTTTTATTCAAATTTGTGGGATAAGTTAAGATACTTAAGAATTATAGTGATAGTTTAAAACCTTTTTTTGATCCAAGAGACTTATATTTGCCCCAATTTGGCCTTTTAAATCAAGTCTGCATTTTTCATATTCCTTCACGATGACGATCAATTTTATCTTTTTTTTCGAACCGAGTAGACAAGAGATATTCAATTTGAGTCACTCATATATGTGCTGTGTTAATATCTTTTTTTATAAAAAATTAATAAGATATTTAATAAAACTGTCTATAACATAATTCCAAATCGCAAACAGACATGATAAGGTATATTTTTTAAGATATATTTTTAGTACTTTCGTCTTGCGTTAAAATATGTGAACCCTATTTACATGAGAATATATGTACATATATATATTTTTTTAAGATGACACATTAAGCATGAAACACAATCCTTACTATATTGTTACTTTGAAGAGTAAGAAGTCTCGCAGTTCCAGGATATTCAGTGGACACTCATAAATACGTCTTCCACAGACAGACAAACTTTCTTCTATTAATATAAGCTATAAGTAATAAATTTAGAGACGTCAATAACTTTGAAAAGTTATTTTCTATTGCGCTGTATAAAACTAAAAATGTCAGTAGATATTAGATAAAAATTAGAAATTTAATATTTTTAGGAACTCTGAAATTTCAGGATTTGTCATTTTCACTTTTGTTTAATTGGTTTCAGTATAAAAATCCGATAATTAATATATTAATGTACCATTACTTACAATTGAAAATATTAAGAGCAGAAAAGGGTACATTATAATTTAATTATCTAAATGAAGTCATAGTATGCAATAATTAATTTTCATACCAAGGAGAAGATACTTCTTATGTACATACATGTTAAACATGTCTTAAAATACACATATCAAACAAAAAATAAATAATAGAAACATGATAACATTATTCACAAATTGTTTAAACAAAAGATACAATATCCAAATTGAATTAACATATATATAAACTTTTATAGTTTTCTTTATTTTTTTCCACAGCTTGATCTTTTTCTCCAATAAACTTTATTATTAAATTGCCTTAAAACTAATTTTAACAAAATATATATTGCAAATTATAAGATTTCAAGTTTGATCTAAGTATTATGTATTTAGAAACTAATAGTCAATTAATTTCCAAGTCTCAACAATTGTACAATTCAAAATGAAGAAGTTCTGTGATTTTAAACTCTTCTTAATTTGGGGAAGAGAAAATGCCACATCAGTAATTTTTGTACATTCAGATTTTAATTTACTGGAGTGTTTTTAATCATACAAACAGGACACACTTTAAATCACAGGACCTCTTTACAATTATATGAATATCATGTCATTAAGTTTGCCAAATAAGTCACTCATGCCAACTGTTATATATCTTTGATTAACTCTCAGTCTATCATTGTCCTATTATTTATCCCCAATTTTTAAAATGAATTAGATATTTATATATATATCCCACTTTTAAAATTCTACATAGTTTTATTCTATTCGGTACTATATTATAATATTACTTGCAAACACTTTATTTAAAGCGTAGCTACATGAATATTCGCAATTCTATTTTATATGCAAAATTTCTTCATATAAATAACAAGATGGCCAAGATGTAAGGGTAGAAGAGCAAAACGTGTACTATTAATTAATGCTTCTTTTCTCATTACTCTGAAAAGGTTTTGTGATTATTTTTGATATTCTGTTTCCAACGTCCTTTTTACATAATCAAACATGACTAATCATCATGAGTGAGATATATGCAAAAAGGTAGCACATCTCAGATCTCCTAGATACTGGAGTTAATGTGATGATGATTACGTATAGTGTTAGTGTACTAGAATCCCTGGTTTTTAATTTACAAAGATGAAAAAAATGTAGAAGAACTCTCCAGAATGTCAGAATGTAGAGGTATAATTTAAAGAGGGAAACTAAGGTCTTGTTAAGTTTAGAGAAGAATAAAAAGGAGGATCCCAATAAGTTGATGAATTGCCACATCAAGAGCTTCTCAGTGTCTCCTAGGACCATCAGGAGGGCTATTAAGCACAACTTATGATTAGTTTTATTTCAGAAGGACCCCATGCTACCTTCTGTTAGAGGGCATGAATGACAGTAGGGTGGAGAGGTGCAAGAAAGTCCTTACATGGATCAAGGCAAATGGGTCAATTGTGAACATTTTCTAGGACAAGAAGAATTTCACAGTTGATCAATTCTACAACCATAACGACAACTGGTGGTCTAATAGAGGGAAAAAGGTTTTGCAAAAACTTTTTCTATATGTTTTGTTAACATTATTTTTATTCCTATTATTGAAAATATAAAACTATTGCTGTATTTCTAAATCCATCTCTCGAGTCAAAGTTTTGCTGCTATACGTTACATATAGGAAGAGGGATCAATAAGAAATTTTATTTCTGTTCTGACAATAAGTATAGTTGAACTTATTTCTTCGTATATTTATCAAAAAGAATAAGCTATGAAATAGCAATTACGTATCTAGTGAGACAAGGAAATTGACAGTTGAAAACAAAATACAAATCCTATTTTTGTGTTAGTGAGGTATTACGGTAATATGGAATGACGCAGCTCAGTGGAGAAAATTATTTTTCTAAAATTCAATGTGCTTAGTTTCAATATTCGGTCACTCATAGAGATATTTACTTCCATTTTCAACACCAGATGGATAACATCTTGTGAGGACTTTTATCCACAAATATTTTTGTCGAAGGACAATTTGCCAAATGAAATTTCTCCGAAAGACAATTTGTAGAACATACATTTTGCTGAAGGACCATTTCTTAAATGTACATTTTCCCGAAGAACTATTTCCCGAACATACATTTTGCCAAGGACCATTTGGTACACTTGGTCGAAAAATTAAATTAAATTTATAGATATATTCGATTCAATACTTTGATTCAATTTAAACTGATATTATCATGAATAGGTATTGTTCATATGGTATACAGTTGATCTCCATAGTATTTGTAACTTTTAAGTATTTGCGATATATCTGTATTGGAAATCTTCAATAATTGTTTTTAATTTTCTTTTTAGTAATGTTTATGGTGATAATTACTATTTATGGACTAAAAATATACACATCTTATATAAAATATTTTTTTAAGCTTCAAAACAATTTTTGCTTGCTTCAAAAAAGTATTCATACTCCTTCAAAAAGGTAAAAAAACACAAGCAAATCTTATGGGTTTTTTTATCATACTGAAGTATGCAAAGATTGAGTGTCTTCTATAAAGTACTCGAAGGATCCATAATTTCCTTGAACTATCTTCTGAGGTATGAAAGTGTATGAGCAAATTTCTTCCTTCAGTCTTATTCAACACTCAACATGACCAAGACCAAGGAGTACAGTGAATACATCCGAGCTGGAAGTCAATTTCCATTATCAAGGTGAAAGCTACAGAGACATTTCCATATAGTTTTCCATCCCAAAATCCTCTATCCAAACATCATCACCAATTTCAAGAGAACTGGCAATGTCAAAAAATTTCCTCGACATTGTATGAAGTCAAGCTGAGCTCAATATAAGTGATATATGCAGTCCGAGAGGTTGTTAAGAATACAACAATAACTTTAAAATTGTATCCATTTGGGGTTGAAAGCAACAGGGACTTCGCTTGGACGATCAACTGTACAAAAGGTAATGAACAAGAATGGATTCCAGGGTTATATGCAAAGAAAGACTCCCCTCCTCAAGAGTAGGCACATAGAGGCCAGGTTGAAGTATCCCAATGACCACAAAGATGAGGAACTCAACTTCTGGCGCACTTTGCTGTGGTCAAATAAGACAAAGGTATAGTTTTAACATCGACACATTTGACAAAGAAGGGCTAAGCCTTCAACCCCAAAAACACTATTCCAACAGTGAAACTTGGTGGTGGAAGCATCATGTTTTTGGGTTGTTTTGCTGCTAATGGAACTAGAGAACTTCACAAAATTGATGGCACAATGAAAAAGGAAGACTACATTCAGACTTTTGAAATGTATCTTCATCAATCAGCAAAGAAACTTGAGCCTGGAAGACATTGTTGGTTCCAGCAAGAGCCATCCTAAAGCCCACATTAAAAAAAGTGCAAGAATGGCTCCATAGGCATAAAGTTAGCGTAATAGACTGGCAAGTTCAAAATACTTACCTTAACCTTATTTAAAATCTATGTGACTACATTGAAAAAGCTGTGTAAAAAAGATATCCAAAAATATCGATGACCTTTAGAGATTCAGTCAGGAAGAGTGGACCAAAATTGATACCAATGTTTGCCTCAATTTCTTAAAGACTTATCCCCAGTGCATTTGATATTCGGAAAAAGCCACAAACCATGTCACAAAGTATTTGTAAGTATGAATACTTATGAAACTGTAAAAATGATATTTTGTAAATTTACTCCGAAAAAAGAAAAAAATATTATAATTTTTTTATTAATAGTAGTTTTTGATAGACTAAAGATTTTGTAAATCCAACATGAACAATTAATTAAGTTTTCTATGCATTTTTGCGCGGGTACGAATGGTTTTGGGATCAAGTGTATATGTCATAAAGGTAAATTATGGAGTTGTGTTTTATGTAAGAAAAATATTTTATATTCATTAATTAATATTATATAACCAGTAGTGGTTTACTGTAAAATGATTATGGTAATAAAGTTGCAGACAGAATCTTTGCGTAGTAAAATTGTTTTGTAACTTATCATGGTTAGAAAAATATAGTTGTGGATAATATCATAGTCAATCAACATCACTGTAAGCAATTTAAGTGTGATTAATTTAATTACAAGGCAATACTATCGTGTGGAATTTCGTTATTATAATCGGATGATAAAATTATGGGAAGATGAAGAAACTTGCCATGAATTACCCTTTTGAATATTTATACCCCATAGGGTGTAAAGGTGAAGTGTTTGACCACAAAGGAGTTCAAACTCCTCCACCCCCGTGTTTATAAGTATAAATGCCCCTTTTATAGTATTCTATAACATGCACAAAACCGCAGGTTTTGCAAGGGAACGTCTGGACCCCTAGGTAGGGCAAATGCAATCATTGCGGATTCTGTAAGCATCAAACAACTCTTTTAATAACCAAAAGTACAACAAGGCCATCAACTTCTACAGTTGAAGTAAACTCTACTGCCACCGCTTTTCTGAGCATCAAAGACTCGATTAACTATGCAAGAATACACCCAGGCCTACGGGTTGAGTAGATGAGCTCCTGAATCCAAGGTAGGTTAAATTTTTCAGCTGCAACTTCCCTGAGCATCCATATACCCTTCTTATATCCAAAAACTCACGCCAACCCTCACCTTTCCCGTTGTGCTTTATACTCTATCGTTGTTGCATTTTTAATCACCAAGGCCCCCTTCTTATATGATATCCAACACCCTCGTACCACAGGTTGTCCACTATCTATTTCTACGCAAGTACTTTGTAATTTTTTTGTACATTGATTATGCGATGTATAATGTTAAATAGAAATTTATGTAATTAGAAATACAATAGGTTTGTACTATAATTTTATTTATTACCTTTTATTAGACTAATGAAATATCTATTATACTTATCCAATTTTAAGGGATATATTGTGCACAACCCGTGCAACAGGGTGTATCATAGCATTATAAAAGAGGCCTTTTGAGCTTAGAAAGGCGGTGGCAGTAGAGTTTAAAAGACCTTTTCGCCCAGTATGTCTCTGAATAACATGATGGCCAGAGTGTATTTTGGAATTTATAAGGGTTCCTTGATACTCAAGGAAGTAGTGACCGAAGGATTTAAGCTGCCTCGGGGAATCATAGCTCATGCACGCAACCCATAGACTGGGATGTATTATAGAATATTAGATATATATTGGTGCTCAGAAATTCGAACCACATACTATTGCACAAATATAAGTGCAAAAAAAAAACAGAAGAATTCATCATTTAGAGCGAGATGTTATTACCATGACATTCCATTATATAATGAACCCAAAGATAATGGAAAAATAATATATATATATAAATATAAGTATTATTTTTATTTACATTTTGCCTGATTCCAAATAATTATATCTAAGGTAGGCAAATTTATAAGTTTTAAAGATTAGAATATGCAAAGATTTAAGAAATAAATTACTTTTCACTGGGTGTGCAAGCTACTTACGTTGCGACATTGTGCGCTTTCTTAGTAAACACGAGCATTTAGGAAGCTGATTTTTTTATAGATAATTTGTTCAAACTTGCACCAGTTCCAAAAAAATTGAATCAATTGACGAATTAGTTTTCCCAAATATTTGTAAAAGGCAGGTGGTTGGTCTTCTTTTTAAGGATATGCTCGTTGTGATGCAGACAAAGTACCCAGCGTATGTCATGGTGTTTGGTGTGGTTAGCTCCGAAGACCGCGCCAAGCCTAGTCATGTATTCTCCTAAGGCTTCAAGGTCAACACTGATGCCTATCCCAACGTGATAGAGACCAAGGTGAAGCCCTGGATCGACATAGTTGCCAGTGGGAGGCCTTCTAAAAATACAGTTTTGAATCGTTCTGGCTGATTAAATCTTAAGGTTCCGATAATTTTTATATAGTTTAGATTATAAACCTTTGATTGATGGGCATGTTGTAAACAAAAATTATTTTTATTTTGTGATGGAAGCAAGAAGAACAATCATTGATAGGCAATTTAATCTGACCAGGAAAACCACTTCGGACATCATGAAGGCCTTAAATGTTAGCAAAGCGACAGTCTGTCGGGTCATAAATCGTTAGGCTGATGGGTAGAGACTTAAGGACAAAGCCAAGAGTGGAAGAACCACCAAAGTCAAGTATGAAAACATAATAGGGGCCTTAAAGATCAACTCAATAATGAAGATGTCAGAGTACGCTTAGAAGGAGAAGTTGCATAGCTCTACTGTGGGCAAGGCTCTTCGAAAGGCTGGAGGAAGGTCGCTTAGAAGAATTGAAAGGCTGCTTCGGTTCCAATGTAAAAAAAAATCCGTCGTCAACTGGAGAAAAAATGCCTCCAATTTGGATTCCAGTTGAATACCGGTTACCTGCGGCCGATTACTTGATGGTGTTGAAGGAAAATGTTGTCCCAAAGTCAAACAAGCTCACGTACGTATTTCAGCAAGACAGAGCTCCGGCCATACTGCTCATATAGTACAAGTTTGGATTGGTAGCAACATGAACTTCTGGTCCAAGAAACTTTGGCCCCTCACAGCCCAGATCTGAATCTACTGGATTACTCCAGTTGGTGGTTTATTGAGAAAAAGCCTGCAATGTCAGTCACCCGAATATTTATACCCTGAAGACCTCTTCGAACCAGCAGTGGAGGATCATGAAAAAGGACTACGTTGCCAATGTTTTCAAGGGATTCCAGATACGGTTGGAGGATGTCATTGATGCTGATGTTGGCCAGATTCATAATTAATATGCATTGTTATTGTAAAAAATGTAAAAAAATAAATAATTTTATGTACTACATCATTCTGATCAGTTATGAGTATTTTAATGACTACTTAGAGGCAGGTCTCAGTACTTTTTATACACCTGGTATAGATATATTCAAAACATCAAATAATATAATATGCAATTGCTTGGAGTCCTTGCGTACATTAATATGAATAAGCATTTTTGCTTAAAATTAGATCTCCAAGTTAAGACTTATACCTAAAAACAACTACACATTCTAATGATAACATAATTATATAAAACAATCACACACTAAAATTGACTATCAGCCTCTAAGCTTGCGATATCTGAATACAACGGATTTTTTTTTATTAGTGTGAGACGCGATGGAACGACAAGCCAACCGAACCCCTTCAATACCAAAGAAGAATTTATCATTTGGATCATGAAGGAATTCCAGGATTTGCCGAGGGACAAAGCGCTTTCGGTCTCTTATAGAGACTGTTATTGAGCCTTGAGCTGATTTTATTAAAGAAAATAAATCAGAATCCATCTAGTTTTAGACTTTAGTTTTAATTTTTTAACTAGTTTGGAAAGAAAATTGAGATTGAAAAAAGACTATTTTCCCAGCACAGATAGCTCGTGCAACCTGTTATTATATCTAATCTAAGCAACTCCATTTGACCAACAATAATTTATAAACAAAGTGTTATTTCCTAGGTTTGAAAATTATATTATGCTAAGTTTTTAAAGATAAATTACTTAACGCATAATAAATATGGTTCCCGTACCTGAAAATCGAAAAAAAAAAAAATTGTCTGTAAATTTTGCTTCTTTAGATTTACTTATTTGTAATGTAGCAGGTATCTATAATCCTTTACATATCTTGGATAAATAAATTATGTATCAATGAAATATAAAAAAATGCAAAAGAAATATTTGTTGAATGAGTTTATGGCAAAAAACGATTTTGTATTCTACATATTAAATTATTCAAAAACAAATTTGATATAAGTGATTATCTAATTTGGAGTACGCAAAATATGTTCAAAATGGATGATACCACACAATAGTCATTTAAAGTGATTTCAGTCGTAAGCATTTTTTATGAATATATATATTTTTTAAATTAACATGGTAATGTTAATTGTTCTGTCAATTTGAAAAATATTAGAAAGGAGAGCGGCTTGGTTGACATGACGTTTAAATATATATGCTGCAAGTAGCAGTAAGATGAAATAATTACAATTACATAGTTTTATATCCTCAATTCCAACATGAGTTCAATAAGAACTTAAACTTATAACTAGTGATGAAACTCGTGTGTATTTTGTGCATGTTAGAAAAAAAAATCCAAACATCATACATGGTAATCCTTACTATTTGAAAAATAGCTTACTTGTCATGAAGATTAATTAGATCAGCTTCAATTGGCAGTGACAAGGGAAAGAACAAAATCAACAATGACATTAGTAAGGATTACTCGAATGTCGATCTTCAATTTTACTTGGAGTCCAACCAGTACTTAATATCATTATTTCTCAAGGTTTCTCTCCGTTTATTTATGAGTAAACACAAATGTTCAATCAGATTTTGAATTTAATTGAATGATATATGAAAATAAGTTCACACTGCAGAAATTAAATAATAATAACAATAACTGAAAATAGAAAGTTCATTTTCCAGATTACCAATTCCAAAAAAGAGACCGACCTAAAAAAATACACAGGATTTACGTCAATACTAAAATAAAGAAGGGATGTGTTTAATGAAAAACCTAAGTATAACGTTTAGAAAAGGGAAAACTGTTTATACTTTCTTTTTTGTTCTTTATTTAATATACATTGTGTGTGTGTTAAAATTTCCCTCATAAAGAAGAATTCTCCCCTATCTTTGGTGTAAATTGATTTAAAAATGCATAATGCAAAAAATATATATGAGTTTAAATATCATTACAATATTTTCCTTTTCACTAATGCTATTTTAAATATAGAAAGTCCTCCTCTTAATAACATTAATACATTTTTTCAAATGGAAGTCATATAACAAGCATACTTTAAATGAGAGTGATACTCTTTGTTGTTAAAACCTGAGCAGTGTTTATTTGCCAAAGCTTAATAAGGGAAATGAAATAATATCATTTCTCAAGAATAGAAAAAACACAGCTAATGTAATTATTATTATTATAAAATGCATACAGGGATTTTGTTTTTTATTCCTGTCTCTATATTTATTGAGTTCCTAGTTGAATATTTACTAACTCAAAGCATGATATTATAATCATTTGCTATTATAATAAGACTGCTTGAAAATAATTCTAATATATAATATTTTTTAAACCAAATAACTATCTTTTAGTGAATATATATAATATATATTCTATGCTGTTATTTTTCCTTTATTTTTATCCAAGTGTTTATATTAAAAAAGTGGTAACGCCTACCAAGGAATTTACAAACGCTGAAAAGATTTCCTTTGTAAACCGGAAGCAGGGACTGTGGTTCTATTCTGCTTCATGAATTTTATTCATTTATATGTCGAAAAAAAGATTGAGGTGCCCTCAACATAAAAACAATTTCTAACACAAAAAAGAAAAGAAGAATTTTTTTTTACATTAATAAATTGGGAGTTTATCGTGTTCTATTTTTGTATTCGAGATTGTTTTTATGTTGACGAGCATCTTATTTATATTGTTTATCTGAGTCATTTATAGGCTTACTATTCCATTTTGTGGAATGAAATAAGAAACCCTAGAATTTTAAACATAGTTTAAAATCTTTTATTCACTTAAGGGACATATACTGAATCCAAAATGACCTTTTAAATAGAATATATAAATTTGTATTCTTTTATTCAGACTATAAATGAGGCTTCGAAACAGGTAAATATGCAGGGGATCTTATTTACTATTACCTTTCAAATTCGAATAGCAATCGGAAGTTTCTTCGTCGCTTGATACGCATCCATGGACAGTTTAAGAAGTTATGCGACTCAAAAGTTCAATAGTTATCTTTTTTTTATTGGCATTGAAAGTTTAGCTTTCGTTTCTTTCTTTTTTTTGTTAATATTTTAATATGAATTCTTAGGATTATTTTAATATTTGCTTTATACCTCTGGACATATTTTATCAATATTTTAGAGAAAATGCATTTAATAATGTACCTTACCTATTTACCATGTGTATAGTAATCATGCCTTTTTAGTTTAGGAATTTAATTATAAACTATAATGTTTATTCATATATTTTTTTCGGATGTAACTTACCTAGACCAATAAAGAGAAAGAAAAAAATACAAAAAAACGGGTGTCTATGTGCACCAGAGACTAAAGTTAAAAAATGAAGCTCTTATTATCTATCTTTCATACTGAAAGAGAGAACATATAAGTATTCATAAACTACGTCTGAGTGTGTTAATACAAGAGAGAGAGTAATGCTGAAAATTAAGACTTGAGTTATAATCTATACTATTATATCAAAATTTGTCTGTTAGTCGGCACCCCATTACTCGGGGAAATGCAAATTACTATAAAATTCATACACCAGGTTAAGGTTGACTTTCGTTGTTATTGTCGTAGCTAATATAATTTACTAAAAATTACTTATTATTTGACTATACATTGATATATTGTTATCGAAATTCAAAACTCACTCCTTGATGAGAAATTAGAGATGTTGTAACTATCAGTACAAGTGGCCCAATTTTCCCCTCAATTGTTCTAAATAAATTATTTAATAATACTAACTCTTAATTACAGTTAATATTTAACATGTTTTATAGCAAGATAAGAGCCTTCAATACCTTTATAAAGAATTAATTAATTAAATCATAATCTACGAACGTGCATAAAAATAATATTGAATTCAACATTTTAAAAAGTTTAGTTATTTATTCATCAAAAAGTATTGTTTATTTTACTTTTAACTCATGTTTGATACTTTTTTCTGTTGTAACGTGTTCTAACTACGGGAACAGTTGCAAATGCATTCACATGCAATTTAAAAAAATATTTACTAGTATTACCTTAAATAATTAAGAACAATAAAAAATATTTAAGTACGTTATGTTAAAATTTACCAAGTCTTAGACAAATCATCTCGATTTAGCTGAGACAAAAACAAAACAAAAATGATCCAACAGTTCTCAGTCTCTATAATCTACAACTGGGGTCAGTAACCTATGTCATGCGTGCCACTACTGGCACACGGAAGCACATTCACTAGCAAACGCAAATTAGAATATATTCCTGTATTTTGTGTATGACTTTTACCATTATTGTTGATAGTTGCACAGTTATTGATTAGAAATGTTGAAGTTAACACTCCATGTCTCAAAGATTTCCTACCCCTGATATTCAATATTAGATATAAGACTTAAAAAAATAGTATTAAAAACTTAGTTGTTCACTTATTTACAATTTGGCTATGATATCCATACATAATATATTATGTAGCTGGCTTGTTTTTAGGAATTGGTTATCTGAAGAATTAATTTTCTTTTCCACAGCTGTTGTAATTATTATTTAACTCCTGATGTTGACCTTACTTTCATACTATATTCAATTATATTTCAAGCATAATTGAACATTCGATTGAGCACATAAAAGACTGGGAGTACCCTTGAGAATTTGTGGCAGAATTATAATTGTAAACCCGTGTTGGACTAGAGTATAATAGAGGATCGAATCTGAAGAAATTATAACAAGATCTTTTTTATTTTCTCTAGTCACAGTTGGTTGTTGCTGAACTAATTGAACGCCATGATAGCAAAACTGCTCTCCTCCAAAACATTTTTCAAACTATCAGGGTTACTATGTTGATTTAGGGTTTCTTTTTTTTAACATGCTCAAAATACATAAGATTTTGTATTCCCCTCCACCCACCTACCATTAGTGATGAATAATAATAGATTTAGTAAAAAGAAATCCATTATTTGAATGGATTTAGTAATGTGTATCTTGCATTGTATCAGTGCGATTGATTTACACTGAATAGCGTTAGAGAGATAAGATTTTGTACATAAATTTTTTTTCAGACATATTCCGATTGTTTTACTCCGTATTGTTTGAGCACGTGTCAATGATGGACACCACTTTGAGACTACGATATGATCCCTTTTTTCTATCTATTATCTATTCTCCTTTTTCCTACAAAAACAATAACACAGCATTGTAACTTAATAGCTAATACTACGAGGATTCATCAGTCGTAATATGTTTACAACTAAATAATAGTACTGTGTTCAGGAATATTGCTATCACCAGCATTCATGGATTCAGAAGGTCAAGAAAGGGCTTACTCTCATAACTCACAAGCAAACCCTCATTATTACTTTATATCTTATATAAGTACACGCACTAGTTATTACATTATACTTAGAAGTTCAATCTTCAAGAATTAAATAATTATGATAACTACTTCGGAAAATAAAAACCCTGTTCAGAATACAAGCTAGAATAATACGCTTCCACTTTCTAGGACACTAGTCGGAAAACAAGGATAAATTACCCCAAATGTAGTAATTTAGTAAACTTTGGAGGTAATGTGAGTGGATATTATTTCCATGCCATAAAGGAGGACTTTTACTTCCAACTCTTAAATGAAATAAAAAAATAAACATCATGGGGGTCACACAGGGGCGTCTGCAGGGGTAGGGCTAAAGGGGATGTACCGCCCAAAAATTAAGATTTTTTTTCTTTCTACTAGAAAGTTTAATATTTGAAGTTCAATTTAATTTTTCAAAGTTATATCAAAAAAATTAATTTTTTCTTAATATCTATGATTTTGTGGAATTTTTCTCCAAAAGCCTAAAAAACGTTTTTCAAAGTTTTATATTTGCAAATTAATGGATTTTTAAAGTTTTAAAAAAATAAATATTTGAAATTTTTTTTGGAATTTTTTTATTTTTTGTAAAGAAGAGTGGATTTTTTTCCCAAAATAATTAATTTTTTGTGAATTACTATGAATTTTTCAAATTTTTTTTCAAAAATTAATTATTTAAAATTTTTCAAAAGCATTATACATTGCAATTAAAATTTTTATTTTTTTTTAACAGCTGTGAATTGTTGAATTTTTTTCCCAAATAAATGAAGTATTTAAAATTAAAATTAAAGTTTTTCTTTCTAAAAATTAAATTTTTGGAGAATAGCTATGGGTTTTTGAAATTGTTTTCCAAAAAATTAATATATATTGATTTATTTTCGACCATCTCAATAAACAAAGCCTATAAAGATAAACTTATTTTATAAAATATAAAAGTTATCGTTATTAATAATAGTGATGCATTTATAATACATGCAAATATTAAAATGTAAAAGAATAGTAGTTTCTTGAAGGATTCCTGATCTCAGATCCATACATTATAATCAGGAAGACATCAAGTATATATAATTTTACCATAAACAAAGGGCCAAGAGTGTTGACGCTTCTATTAATAATTCCCAGGTTTTGATAAGCCTTTTTTATAATGTATTTTATATGCCTCTTAAATTTCAAATTAATAAAGATTTAGATTTCTAAGTCCAATTAATAATCAACATACCCCAAGAGTTGGGTAGATGATCTCTTTTTTGAAGAAAGGAAGCAGGATACATTTATTAATATTTAATGGCATTTTCCAAGTTACACTCCAGCTAATAAGTTTGGTTTACACGTCTTTGACAGAGTTTAAATCAGACCATATTATTTTCTTATCATCCGTGTATAAGAATGTATGTTCTGAAAAATTATCAAATAAGTCGTTAATTTAAATGTCAAAGAGCGTGGGTTCAAGTACACTACCTTGTGGAACAGATGAAGTAACATCACTAGGCTCAGAAACAATGGAATTGATCACTACACTCTGTATCCTATTCATCAGCCTGGAACTAAGCCACTGTAACAACCCAACCTATATACAAATGTTAGACAATTTAAAGATAAGTTCCCATAACAGACTTTGTCGAAGGCCTCGCTGAATCAAAATATATAACAACACAGTCAAGGTTACAGTTATGACGACTGACGATAACATCCCAGAAAGAAATTAGATTCCAGACACACGACATATTAGAACTGAATCTGTGTTGCCTACTAGAAATAAGTTTATTACTATCAATTTTTAAATCATAAAGGTCTCTTTATTTATAATATTTTCTATACAAAATCACATTAATAATAATAGCCTTAACATTAAAGTAATATTTAAAAAAGATCATAGTTCAAACTAGCGAATAATCCATAGTGTTCTAAGTTAATTAATATTATTTACTTAAAAAAAAAAAATTCAATTCGTAGAATAAGATAAAAAAAGTAATTTTCATAGAATAACTTATCGGGGTTTGGCCTCTGTAAGTCCATTGTAGAATTGTCAACTGTACTAATTAGGATCCTTTCGAATCTAATTTAATAGATATTTGCTCTCAATGTGAGCCTCATCCCCTTTACTCTTACATACTTCACATATACATTCTCTTAGAATAGGGCTTATAACTGGACCCGTAAGAGGATTCCTCAAACAATTACTTTGGTTCTGATTTATTCTGTATCCATTATTTTTACAAAATTTGCAGTGCTTCCTCAACGAAGCGTGAGTATTATATAAAGTAGTATTTATAGACTTTGCTGATTTTCAAAGGCTGCTTGAAGTACAAGCAAAACTATTTCTAGGAGATACATTTTTTTGAGACATACTCGTATCATCGTGATTGGAAGAAATTTTTTTCTTAAAAATGTAATAAAAATTTTTTTTCCAAAAAATTTTATATTTTGTAAACAAATGGATTTTTCAATTTTTTCTGCAAAAAAAATAATTTTTCGATGTTTGGCAAAAAAAATTCAAAAACCAAGCCCCTTCCTCCCAAATATAATCCTGCAAACACCCATGCACAATTTTAGGGTAATATAATTTTACTATAAGCTGTTTTGAGGTAATGTTAAAAAAGTTACCTCTTCTTTGTTCTGAAAGATTGTTTTTACACTTTCTCCAGACACATATTATGTATTGATAGTGAAATAATTGATATATTATTTAGTTAAATAATTATGCTGAATACCATTCAGGCATGCAGAGGTAATTAAATAATGCACAAAAGCAACAACGACATATGTTTTGGTGCATTCCCAATCTATTTATGTAGAGTAGGAAAGAGTGAATAAATTAGATTTAACATATTGTACAGATTGTGCTAATTAAGTATATATATCAAATTACTTTCACTTATTTTTTATTTTGACTTATTTTATATTTGCAAGCCCTCTAAAGACATTGATTAAAACTTTGAGAAATGCATACAGATTATATGTAAGTTTCCAAGAAAAGGGAAGATATATTTGGAGAAATCATTCAAGATGTGTTACATAATTATTTTTAATTTTTATGATGAGCCCTTCTGTAAGTTCTCAGAAAGTTTAAAAATTAATTTAACATTCCCTATAGTACTTAAAAATGTATACTTATTAAAAAACATTTTAGCAAACCTATTGATTAACACACCCTCTTCATTTTTAGAACTCAAATCTGCTGCCTGTGATGAAAATCACCTTCTTTAAATGCCCTCTAAATGAATGATACACCGTTTTCACCTAGTCAACAGGCATTGCCATCCACAACTTATCTATTTCCATACTCATCTCCACCAGAGACTTGTGCCGATTCTTCCAGACCTTTTCCTCAATTTGTGCCCTAATTGTGTAATCCAAGTGAGTCAGACCGAAGGGGACCAAATTTCCTTTGATCAGAACCAAAGATGTGTCTCCAAACACATTTGTGTCTTCTCAGAGATCTCATAAGCCTGCTACACATTTATTTCTCTACCTTGGACATGTTACTTCGACAATGACCTGGCTTCTTTTGTAAGAGTCGAAATGTACTGACAAGGGTTGAATTGATGGCTACCTTGACCCTCTTCTTGACCACAAAGTTGAGAACACAAGGTCAACCCCTTCTAGGCTTGTTTTTTAGTCTCTCCACTCTCTCGCCATACCTTTTAACAAAGTAAACAGTGTTTTTTTCTGCCCACATTTATCTGACAAGAGAGTAATGATCTCCATAAGTTTTGCTAAAATTTACAAGATCCCCCCTCTCATGATAACATATGGCATATAGTACTGGAAGCATTGGCAAGCAAAACAAAAGAATTATACTTGGCACAGACCTCATAATAGACCTTTCACCACTTCAATGTAGAACTTAATCAAGATGTATTTCAGCGACCAGTTGTAATAAGGTATGCCAATAAATGGAAAATATCTAATCTGAAGTCATGACTACTTCGAGGTAGCCCTGTTGACAGCAATGATCACTTCCAGGTAGCACCGGAAGGCCTTTGACACATTTTTGGATGTATTCCTCAGGCAAGGTATTCCATTGCTGGTTGATAGTGTCCTTGAGGTTGTTGATATTTGGGAAAAAAATAGTGCTGGCCTTGGACTCAACATGCACCCAAAGAGTGAAGTCCAATGGATTAGCATCTGGTGAGTAGTGGCGGGGGCACATTTGCTTTGGCCAGAAAGACAATCAATCCTTCAACCACTTCAGGAAATCTTTGGACGTGTGCGAAGGCGCACTATCCTGCTGGAACACCATGCACTTACCCGGGTAATTAGGTTGGACCTATGTTAATAACTTATCTTCCAAATCCTGCATATTGTCAGACCTATGAGGTTGTACACCGACCGGGAATCATATGAGGGGAATGGCCAGACAATCTGAGGCCACAAAGCCCAGGGACATAGCAGATACAGGATGCTTTGTGGTAGTGGGAGTCTGGAGAGACTCATCTACCTCCCAAGGACTAATACCTGTCATTTGTTTCTTGCCATCGTCCAAAACTGCGTAGACCCAAATTTGTCGGTTACGTTCAGATGGCAATTTCTCGGCTTCTAGGACACTTCAGAAAATCTTTTTTTTTTTTGTTTATTTAATTTCTTGTTTATTTTTTGTAATTATCCGGAAAATCACACTGCATTCACAAAAACCTTGCTTTATGTAGCAAAAACGAAGTGTTAAGATTTTTTCACCGCACCTGGTATAGGAAGGTGAAGTCATGTTTTTGGATATTCTTACTCAGCCATCCTTTGATCATAAACCAATTATAATTATACATTTCGTTATCGTATTCATGAGTGAGCAAAATTGCAAAATGGCATCGCATATCTCTTATAAAATGAAGTTGAAGTGCCGATGATTATAAATAGATATTGTAAAGTGCTCCAGGAGCATGGTTTTTAAGGTAGCCAAGATGAAGAACCCTCTCTAGGAAAACAAAAAGTGGAGAGTACAATAATATCCAGCTTGGAGAAGAAGATAAAGTAGGACCTACCAAATTGACAAATCGCCTCACCAATGACTTCTCCGTGAAATTTAGAATAACCAAAAGGGCTTGAGGGGCACCTTGGGGTTGTCCTTATACGAAAGGATACCACACCACCTTCTAACAGAGATGATAAAGTTCAGGAAGCTCTAGAGGCAACGAGATGTGGCCAATTTCCTCTGTAGATTTGTATCCGCTGAACCTTACTATGTTTAAAACCATAAAAACTCTTGGGAAAATTTGTTTGATGAATTTGTCATCAAATCCTGGCAGGAGCTTCCGGCGACGTGTAAATGCTGTGATTGGTTCTGGAGGGGACCATATTGAGTGACCAAGTTTGCAAAGACTGTTGTTTACAAGTTTTGTGGATAAAAACTTTTTGTTATTCTAAGAAAAAAAATATATTAAAGTATTTCTAAAGCAACCTCTATAGTCAACGTTTTAATGCCCAAATCTATACAGTCAACATAGACTGAAAAGTACCCAAATTAATATTAACAAAATTAGATTTCGGCATTAAAAAAAAAAAACAAGATATAATTTGTGATTATTATAGTTAAAATTTTATAATTTTATTTTGATAAAAAATTTATATGAAATATAAATTTACTATAAAGAACATTCGGTAGTAAAAATTTAACTTGGTAACTTTGATGAGATTGACTGTGATGTATGAGAAAACAGCTGATACTAAATTTGAGCAATGTGTATACCTTAAATTTAATAAAGGGAAATGGACAACCAAAAAACGACTTAAGAGGAAACAGATTAATCAAATTCACAAAACCTTAATTAAAATTTGTAAGTAATTTGAAGAAAATACATTTTCGCAACAACAAAAAGTTGAATTTATTGTCAAAAATGTTTCAGGGGCATATTAATGCTGGATCCAGCGTTATATCCATTTTAGCTAGATTTAGAGCAATTGTATAAAAATTGTGGTGCTGAAAATCCCATTTCACTAACAAAGAGTTTATTAAATATTGTCGCAATATTTATATTTGTTAAAAGCAAATGATATGGATTTCACAATACTGCTGCTAATAGTCAGTATAAAATAGTCCAAATGTCACTAAAGAAATGCAACATTACATTGCAGTTAGGTTAATTAAAGCTACATATCATGGTTTTCTAGTTTAATAAATTAATAGGACATAATTTAACATATTTTTAATTTTGACAAAAAATGGCAAATCTATGGTAATCCACTAAGAGTTTCTAAACTCATTTTTATATTTTGTCATTTTGTGTGTTTTTGCTCTGAGTAAACCACATACGGAATTTGAGGCATATTCGTTTCCTTGTCGATATTTTTCATAGATTGCCCCCAGATACTTATTTCAGCAAATATTAACAATATCTCAATATCAACCATGATCATTAATGAAAAGTAATTATTGATCAGAAATGTCTACCCTTTTATTTTGTCTAACTCTAAAAGCCTTAAAATTCAAACATAGATAGGGTACTCATTATCGGGAAATACTGTCCCAACAATATGGTTATTAATTTGCATATTATGTCAATAACTTACAACGTCGATTAAATATTTTTTTAATAAGAATGTTTGATTCCTTACACTGGCATACACCAATTGTATGTTATTGATGCTCTCAATTATAATTATTTTTCATGCTATAATTCATCATTTGCACTGAGAAGATTTTCTATAACAAAGCAATTTGAGAAGATTATTATTTTTTTATTTTTAAATAACATCAGTTTACACAGATAGTAAAATAGTCTTAAAGATGAGTAAATTTCTTAAAATTTAATATTTCACTTCTATTACTTTTTCAATCGATGATAGTTACTTAAAAAAAAAAAAAACATTTATATTTTTTAAAGATAATTAACTCACGCAAAAAAATTTATTTGCTGGTGCTTGAAAGGTTATTGACAAAGAATAAAACATTTTCTAAGAAAAAATCTGTTAACTTTCAAAACTTATAGGGCGTTGAGTCAGCTCTAAAAGTTTTAAAAACTACTCCAAATTTTTCGACTACAATGAATATTTTAAGTCAGTATGACCTCAATAATTTCAAGAAAAGGTAGATTTGTATACGTCTAAAATATATTAAATACAATATTTGATAATAAATTTTTGAAATATCAAAAATATTTCCGTCAAACCAGTATCTATCTTGAAACCATTAAATCAATCAATATAAAGATACATTAGGTTAAGAATGTCTTTTCAACTCCATTTTTGATTTAGATCCGGAAACAATGACAATTGTCCGATTAATTTATTGATATTTTCAGTATTTTATCATGAGTGTAATTTAAATTTGTTGAAATTGGCTTCTTGTTACATTTGGTAGAGTATTTATGGAGGGTCGATATAATAACAATCTTAAACACAAATCAAAAAAGAAGAAAATCCCATTTTATTTTTTACCTTATTTATAACACAAGAGCTAAGAAGTCCTGGGCTTTAAAAATAGATGGTGGTATTTTTTCTAAATCACCTCATTTTCAGTCAGTACCAACCTTCAAAATACAGGTGTCAAAATTTCATGACAATTTGTTCAGTTTTTTCTTTATTTTTTGGGTTCTATTTTATTAACTACTATATTTTGACTACAATTAATAGTTTCATAAAATACCTAGAGGAATTGCATTATAATAATATAATAATTATTATATTTAAAATTTGACCTCCTGGGATAGACCAATTCATCCGTTCTTCTTCTTTTCTTTATGCCTTAAATCAAAATAAAATTATAAAAATAAAATGTTCATTTAACAATATTGTATGTAAAATAAAAGATAAAAAGAATTAACAAAAATATTGAAAGAATGGACATAAATATTAAGAAATCTTTAAAGTTTTAATAAAAATCAATGTAATAAAAATTTCCACAGCTATAGCATATCTGAGAAACGATGATGCTTTATAAAAATATTCCCAATATGCTAAGAAATTTTTTCAGGGGGCTTTCTCATTCAGAGGGTATGAGCCTAACTATGTCAGAGGTAAAGATCCATAACTTTCCATAAACTCTTGCTATTTTGTATATTAAAAGCAACGTATCTTGGTGTGGCATCTATTAAAAGGCACCTAAAATCATCTACTCTGATCGGCTCTCTCAAAGTGAGTTTTTTGGCAATATATGCCTTGGAATTTAAAAGTCCATAATACAGTGCCTTACTTTTTGGATGCGAATTCCTTCTCACGGATAATCCAAAAAGAATAATGGGCGATAGATAATTTGACTTTGTATTTATGGGACCCTACGTTTTTACAGATACAAATAGTCTAAGTATTTCCGGACGGGGGCACTTAGCGAATACGTGGTTGCCCGAGTTACACATTTTCCCACAGTCTTTACATAGTTCATAGAAGGAGATACATCCTGCCGATATCTTTAACTGAGCTGAAATTTTACGACTGTCGAAGATTCTGCATGTGGATCTTAGTATTCTATTGATCCAGATTGGTGGGAGCTTTAGTAATCTTATGCATTCTTTGGCCACCTTAATTGGTTCGTCTAATAAAATTTCTCCATATTTAAGTTTCACTGGCCAAGTTGAAGGGGGTTGGTTCTGCTTTAAGCTTCTTATTAACGCATATAGTGACTTCCCCCTTGAGAAACTATTGTCCAAGAAAGCTTCATGGACAGAGATAATATTTTTCTCCACTTTTCCCACTCCAAAACTACTGCATCTTCCTGTTGTATGAAGAAGTACTTCTTTTTTATCATTTTGGTAGATGATGTCCAGTGTGGAACTCGAGTCGTACGCTGGAGAAACTCTCCACAGAACTCTCCCACTTATTGACAATGATTCTGATATATTGATAATATAATTGTTTTATTAATTTGTACGAAAAAAAATCCACTTAATATCTCCTTTTGAAGAGATATATCCTTTCCGTTCAGAATCTTGACTTTTCGTGAGATCAATGAATATATTTTTATACATTTTTGGTGTAACTTTTTCTAACAAAACTAAGCCTCCATCTAGATACTTCCTCGGTCATTTTGGAGCAGGCAACCATGGTGAAATTTTTTTTTAACCAAGACTTTTCTTCATTTAAAATTTATCCCCCCAATGTTGGATTTGATGCTACCTTATATAAAACTAAAGGAACTTCCCTGGTATTGTAAAGGTCACTACGTTTTTGGAGGTTCAAATGAGTCCAATCATGCATTTTTATCAAAATGTATCTATTCAATTTGGACCAATTTTTGCCAGAAACTCCATTTTTGTTCCATTCTAATCAAAGTATTAAAGCTTTTTCATTAGTAAAACAGCCCCCTCCCCTCCCACATGCAATTTTTCTGAAGGCCTCCATGCACCCAGCGGAAGAATGGAAGTCTTATTCTTGTTTATTGTGAGACTAGTAGCTCTTACCTCAAAAATATCAAAAACTCTAATAAAATTTCAATTATCTTTTTATCTGTTTTCCTGAACTTGCCTCAATCACTAAAATAATATGATCAGCATAAAGATCGATGGCATACTTCTGTTATCCAAAACTTACTCCAATACCCCTAAATTTACGTTGAATTGTTTCTGTAAGTTTGTTAAGAGCAGCTATAAAGAGTAGCGGTGACACAGGGGAGCCCTGACGACAACTTCTCATTATTTTGATCTCCTTTCCTTCCAAAGTGCCTAACATGACAGTCAATGCCCATTATACAATAAAACTCTTCTTGAATTATTTATTTATTGGCAGAAGTTATTTTTATGTTTAAGCATTGAGTTAAAAGCTTTGGTAAAATCAACAACGATCAAGGCTCCATAAGATTCTCTTTCACATAATGCTTCAATTCCGAATGGGATACTCCATGAAATATCTGATATTCTCCTTCCTTTAAAAAAAACCTTTTGCTCAATACCCTTTTGTTCAAAATAGGCTCAATCTGTTTTTGAAGGTACACCTGCTAGAATCCTATATGCAATATTTAATATTGTTATTGGCCTCCAATGGTTGAAACCGGTACCGTTGCCCGTTTCGGTAATAAGAATATTCTTCCTCTTGTATGAGGTTTTGGTAACCGTCCCGATTTTTCTATTTTTATTTTTGTCGAAACAAGAAACTGTCTGCTAATACCATCTGGCCCACTAGCCCTATCTGCCTTTAAATGTTGGGTTATATATTGTATTACATTGTCCTCCGAAAACACCCAAATTCCGAATTAATCTTCTTCATGGAAAGCTATCACGCCTCCCTCCAATTATTATCTCAATATTATCTTAAAAGTATCCTAAAATATCTTCTGTCCTCTCCAAAACTTTTCTGCTCGAATTGATTTTTTCTACTCGAGGTAAGGAGGAAACATTCCTGTCTTTCAAGTACTTAAACCGCTTGCTATGATTGTTTTCAACTTCGATTTTCTCCCTGGTCTCTGCCTCAGCAATTGTAATAACAAATATAACTAACCTCTTAACTTCTGTAGACTTATGCTAAATATCTGACTGTCATTGAAATTGCCAAACTTATTGAGATGGGAATTATTTTCTAAAATGCCAAATTGCTTTTCAACATATTGGAATATAACTGTCGCAAAGAACTAGGATCTCTAGACAAATGAATAAATGTTTGTCATACTAGCTTATTATTAGTTATTTTACTGAAAAAAATTGTTAAAATGTAACAAAATAATAGTTTGATTGTTTTAGTATTGATTGAAAAATTAATCAAGTGTGAATGATATTCTTCAAAATTTACACTCCTTATTTATTAGTTCTCCATTACTTTTTTTCTTAGTGATCAATTCCGTTTTATTTTGGAGCTGCAATATCCATTTTAATTGTTGTCAGGCGAATAGAAATTTCAAAATCTTTCCTATTATTGTAGAACTATTATTTGTCTGTATTACAAATTATTGCAAACAATATGAAAGTGGGGATGCTTTAGAAAGTTTGATTTCCCTAGTATTATTCAAATATTCACTAATATATGTATTCTTTTCTGAAAAAAATATTAAAAACCACAAAGCAACAAAGGCTAATTCAATGCATCATCTTCAGTTTTGTTGACAAGAATATTTATAAATGATTAGATGTCGTTGTACAAAGTTACAATGCAATTACTCGTAATAATAGTCCATCGTATTATATTCATAAACATAAATAGATGTTCACCTTTTTTCTTTTTCTTTATACTTATAAGGTTGTATAGTATGAAAATAAGAGGTAATTCCTCCTTTATATAGTCCTAAGCCCAGTTTACAAGTAGCAAATTTTACATATTGAGTTAGATTCATTGTGATTTTAGAATAAAATTCAAATTCAGGCCAGTGTTTTTCAAAAATTTGTTAAGTCATTAAAACTAGCTTCCCTTACTTCTGTTAACTTATAAAAGTCGTTAGTGACTCACCTTTATCATCCACACTTTCGCTTCATGTATACTTACAGGTTTAAAAAAATGTATATATTGCCTTTGAAATGGTATTAAAAATATAATTTTATTATTCACTTATTGTTAGGATTAATTTTAGTTATTTTAAATGCAATTTGTAACCTAATTAATTATTAGTTCTGATAAATAAGAATATTTTGTTCATTGATATAAATGGGCAATCATTTGTTGAAGATTACATATACAATATTAGACTTAATTTTGAGAAAAATCTTCCTGGCTTGATTTTGCATTAACGACCACATATACATATATCGTTGTATGTTTTACTACCTTAATCAATTCTTTGAATAAATTTCCCTAGCTATAAATTAAATTATAAAAGTTTATCAGAAAAATAAAAGATAAAATAAGTTAAATCGAAAAAAATATATATGAAAAAAAAACGTATAAATATATGTTTATGCAAATTTTATGGTTCAAAAACTATTTATATAAAATAATTGTTAGAGGGGATTATTTTCTTTTGATAGGTTTTCTGCATTCTTTTATATTTCTTTACAAAATCCCAACGTGAACACATGTAGAATGCTAAGGATTAGGTTAAAATATTGTATATGTTGAAGAATTGGAAATAAATGTTGTATACAAGAAGATGGATTATAGAAAAGTGCTCCAAAACTCAATATAAAAATATATTAATCATAATTTTCACATTTAGAATGGTAATTTACCGGAGGAATGCGATAAAATCTTATTTAATTTTGTATTTGCAACTAATTTGGTTATTTTACATATTATAAATGTACGAAAACCTTGTCAAATACAAGGTTGATCCTATATAGTGGTACACATTTTATTAATTTATACTTTCTCATTGGCTGACAATGGCATTGAGAGCCTCTGTTTATGAATGATGTACAAGTCAGGTCTTCCTATTGATATGTCCTCTATTGGGCTATTAGGTAGTAGTTGCCATCAGGAATATACAAAAGTGTAAAAAAAATAACTTTTGAAACTTCGTTTAAAGGATTTGAACTTGAATTGACAAAAAATCTTGCAAAAAAAAAATAAAAAAAAAAATAAAGATTTTAACATCGACAAAGTATAATTTATAAAAAATATGTTTGTGTTTTGCAAATGTATTGCAAATTGTACGTGTATGAGTCAATATATTTAAATATGTCTCATGGATTAATAAATTAATAGAGACGGCAATGGGACTTTGATCGATAGATTGTCAAAGTAAAGTTGTAATGAATTAACATCTCTAGTCTTTAGCAATGAACATTAGCTATGGCAGAGAGTATAAACAAACATACAGTACCCAATAAACGAATTTTTATTAAAATACGAGCTGGTTAAGAGTTGTCGACAGAACGCGAGATTCACTTCAGGCCTAATTTTTTTGGTTATCTATTTTGTAATAAATTGCTTTGACTTACGAACTCCAACAAGGAACGAACTAAACCCTTATGCCAGTGTATTACTGTATGTATTTTATCTTTTGGATTAAAGGTTTATTATAATTTAAACAACATCTGAAAAGAGTTACTTCATTCACTTTTTATTTCATTTCCATAGTTGATCAAAGTTGAATATCCTTTCTTTTGTTAGATTAGCCAATTAATAATGTAAGAAAAATAAAAAATGGGACGAAAATACTACAGCCTTTTTTGTCAGCTGATATATTTGCTAGATCATCTGTAAAGCTTGTCACCTCTATAATTATTTTTTAAAGCTTATTTAAAGCTGAGACTCGAGACTCTATTAGATTTTAAACTATGTCTTACATATTTTATTTGAAGTATCTCAATTTTTTCTAAGATATATTTAAAAAGTATTAAGGTTGTAGTAGTCCCAAAATTTAGATGTTCCTTCGACCCGTTCTAAGTTTAATGGAATGAAATGCAATAACGGGCCAATGAAACGATATTTTAGTATGACATGGTGGTAGATATTTACCACTAAAGTTTTATCAACTAATTCAATTGGTAAACTGGCATACTATTTTACTTTAATATTAATGAAAAAGATGCATTGTAGAAACATTTTAATAATGATAGTAATAAATTTAAATATTTTGATAAATTTGCAGCCATTTGAATTAACGTTGAAATTCAAAAATCAAATAACTGGTAAATTTAGTTTCTTTCGGCCTAAGAAAATAGGAAAAATATCAGTTTCCATATACAGGGTGCGTGGACAAAATCTGCCACATTATAAAGACAACATTACTCCATTAGCTGATGTCTGCTTCGTTTGCTTATGGTGTTAAAAATTTTCCCCGGGGCATAGGTTTCAGTTATTGTTTACCACTTGTAGCGATTGCATCATTTTAAGTACCCAAGAAAAGTCATTATGTTCAATGAGAGAGATCTTAGATGCGCTGCTATTCAGATTATGCTTAGTGATCACATGAAATTAAGCAAGGCTGACATCTCTGGCCTTCTTTCAATGCCAGTTAGAACGGTCAGAAGTCTCAGGAAGTAGCTGGAGGAGTCATCGGACCCAATGGACGTTGTTGAAAGGAAGAAGAAGGAGGAGAAGAGAACCAGGATTGTCCGGAACGTCACCGTCATCAACAATTTCAAGGGCATCATCGATGAGGACCCCCATCGTTCAATGAGAGCCATGGCAAGTCTGTTGTCAGCTACAACCCGTGGATATGGCAGCAGGACTAGGCTCCGGCCCACAATGCTAAGCGGACGCAAGAATGGCTGAAAAGCAATGCTTTTGCGTTCGTACCCTTCTCCTCTTGGCCTCCCTCATCACCGGATTTGAACCTGTCGGACTACTTTGTTCGATCCTACGTGGAAACCATGACCAACTGCTCCACCCATAATACCAAGCAGTCTCTCATCACCTGCATCAAGGAGAAATTCGGTGAGATAGAAGCAGCGCAGATCCAAAATGCCTGTTCTCGGTTTCGTAGCCGCATTGAGCGGGTTTTGACTGTAGACGGCGGCTACATTGAATAGATAGCTGCTCTATATCCTAATACAGATATTCATTTTTATTTTATCAATAAATATTATGAAATAAGCTTGTAGTTTTGTTTTTTTAAGCGACAGATTTTGCACCCTGTATATGATGAAAAATGTCAATTATATTTTTTTTAAATATCAATTAAGAAAAACAATGCTTCATTTAATTATAAGATTTTAAAGACATTTAAATAAGAAATAAACATAATTTGAAAAAAGTATGAAAATAACCTTCAACAAACAATAATTGTACTGTTTAAATGTTGAAATTTTACATTAACATGATATTTAATGTTCATAAATAGTTTGACACCAAACAATAAATAAGCCACAGGAAACTAATTGTTAAAATAATATAACATAAAAAAATGTTGGTCACAAAGTATGTAACATTTTCAAATTACATAATAAAATAGTTTCAATATTAAAAAAATAATTAGTCAGGGCATAAATCAAGGACAATATAAAATAGATAAAACTGAAATATTAGACTATAAAATAATTTTTTTAAACTATATGATATTAAATTTGACCTTTAGTGAGAAAAAACACGTTCCATTGGAATTTAATTTTCTTGATACAGAACTTGTTGTTATTGACCCCTTAGTACTGAGCGTTACAATATTACAGTTAATATCACATAACTACATAAATATTACTCTTAAAAAAATATTTTTATAAACAAAAGAAAAGAAAAAGGGTGCAAATATGTATTTGATAAAACCCCTAAGCATTTTGTAACGTGCGAGTATTTTGTTATTGTTGGAGACCTAAAAAAAATTTCCTCATTTTCTCTACCAATTATTATTATTATTTCATTCATGAAGAGAGAACATCTCAATGTTGAGTATTAATGTGTTGCTGTGCTCATAAAAAATGGAGTATAGTAAATTTGTTGTGGAATTATTTTCCATATTAATTAAACAAATATATAAGTTATAATTAAAGAGATGTTTAGTGTGTTTGTCAACACCTGCCTAATGACTCGGAGCAATGCCGGGTACTATCACCACAATTGTTTGTAATATATAAGTAAAAGTGGAATACTGTTTGTTTTGACTTGAAATCATAAGTATGTTTCAAATACAAAACTATTATTTCATTAATCGTATTTTATGGCATCATAATGATGATATATTCGTATATCGGTGAGGATAATTGTTTTGACCAGGCAATTTTGCAGATTTATAAATTTCAAATTAAAGTTATTTAAACCAAAACGGACAAAATTCCCCAAAATCCTGCTTTGTTTTGAAGAATTAGTATATTTTTTTCCAATCAATGAATGAGATCGCTGACAGCATCGACGTAGTGTTCTTTTCAATTCATCGTGTCATCAATGAAAACTTATGGTACCACCAGTCTTGTTACATCAAAGAACACAAAACTTATAATCAAATTCCTATGAAAATTGAAAATGAATGTAAAGAGTTGATAACAGGCATAAATCTGATGAAAAACTTACTTTCATTATGCTTGATAACAAAAACACTTATGTCAATATGAAAGTTTAACTATTTTGCAAAAAAAAAATATATATATATATATATAAAATACTTATGGTGAACAAATACTATTTGAGAAACAATTTTATATAAATAAGTAGAAACACAACACAGCCTATTGTATTAAAAATATCACTTAATGGTTGGCAACAAATAACAGTGTATTTATTTTGTGTGCAAAATCATGAAAGATATATACATTTTTCCAAAAGCAAGTAATATAATGTAAATATATATACATACATTTTAAAGGAAGTTGGTTTAACTTTTAAGGATTTACTTATTTGGATAAAAGTTTGATGCAAAATAGTAAAATAAATATTTTTACTTTATTTGCAAACTTGTTTGATCTCTTATATTCTTTATACAGACAAATAAATGTAGCTTATTCATAAATACTACAGAAAGTTTCATAAATGCTTGAATTTTTTTAATTCAAGTATTGAATTATAAGTACAGTTGGATTAGACATAGGACTGATTGCAAAATAATTTTTTTTTCGTTTCAGTCTTTTTTTAAATAAATAGCATATTGTTAACCATTTAACGGTCCTAAGGACTGATATGTCAGTCTTGTTGTCCTTTGGTATTAACTATCTTTATAACAATTCTTCACTCATAACTAGGATTGAATAATATAAAAACGAAGAAAATAATAAATTGAGAAGATTGAGGAGAATTTGACACAATATAAATTTGACACAGCTTGACCTTTTAATAATTATAAGGAACCCCTTCACTGACCCACACAAAAAAATGGTTGTGTAATAAAATTCCCACATCCTCTCTTTATTTTAATAAATAAAATACTTGTGACGAGGAATGCTTGAGTCATTGGTGTAAAATGGAGCTGGAGACGTCTTTCCATCTTCTCTTTTACTAACAAAAAACACTTTCCCTCATTGTAATGGTGGAAGGTATGATTATTGGAGCTTATGACGTGGTCCGGAGCTCCTCTGACTGGCTTATTGCAAAATCCCATTATTATCATGAGGCTTTTAAAATTGAGTTCCTAATCGCAAAAGTCCAGGTAATTCTGTATACGGCTAAGGTTAGTGAAAGAAAAAATCAATCATACTTAGAAGCTCTTGTGTCCCAGCAGATAGACGTACTAAAGAATATAGAAGATTAGGGTTTACCCTCGAAGAACCAGATGTCGCCAATACCTGTAATCTAATAACTAGTTTATCTCATGCCTTGTTTACGATGGGCTATGTTCACCCCCTCATCTCTTTTCCTCTATTGTTTATATTATGATATAGGCATGAATATTGTCAGTGTTTGTGTTTAAGCACTATGTAAGGTGAGGACTAAGGACAAACAGACTGTGCAAGATGAAATATGTTGAGAATAGCTTTATGGGAAATATTTGGCATCAATCCTTCGTGTGTTCGTCGAAAATATGTTTTTTTGTATTTTTTTCGTCTTTTCTTTTATGTATATTTCGTACAAAATTGTGAATGTATGTTAATGAGTACTTCTAAAAATATATTTAAATGACCATTATTAGTAATTGGAAGTTGTGTTCTTATAAGATTATAAAACATTTGAACTCACACGTAACTTATGTATACTTTTATCAATGCATATATATTCTGTCCTAGAGAATGAAAGAATAATATTAAGAGTTTGAGAAAAAAAATATGTTTGCGATGAGGGATGAATAGAGATGGGATTTGGGTAACAGTGTGAGGACTAGGCAGGAACAAAATATATGGTACTACCGAATCAAGACCCTTGTTATTATTATTTTTTTTTTTTTTGGTGGGGAGGGAAAAAAAGCAAATATTGCTATAAGGAGGATAACCTTCTACACTTAAATTAGCTTAAGTGCAGGGAAAATATAATAATTATCTTTAAATTCATATATATTTATTTTATTATTCATTTTTAATTAAAATTTACACCAAAGATAGCCTATAATTTTTCTTTTTGATGGAGATTTTAACATTTCTACGGCTTATTTAATAATGAATAGAAGAGAAGAAAGAGCACACGCGTCATACATTTTTTTTTTTTTTTTGCTTTACCAATATACTTCTTTAGATATACATAATAGACCAATTAGAGAAAGAAACAATGCTCTTGTTACACCGGGTGCCGTAAAAATCTTTACACTTCGTTTTTGCTTCATAAATCAAAGTTTTTGTGAATGTAGTAAAATTATTCCGGTGATAAACTGAAAAAAAAAACCAAAAAATCTGGACCTTTTTATGTGTCTGAGAAGCAGAGAAAATGTTATACGTGACCAACAAATTTCGGTAGGTGCACTTTCGGACACTCGCAAGAAACCAAAAGAGATTGCATTGTTACCATGATTCTATATCAACTACCGGGCCATGAACGTAGTGTTCCAGGAGATCGGTGCACCTTCACACACGTACAAAAAGGCCCAGAAGTGACAATTTGCCTTTCTGGCCAAAGAACATGTGGCTCCCAGATGCAAACCCATTGGTCTTCACTTTTTGGATGCAAGTTGAGTCTAAGACCTTCACCGTCCTTCACCCAAATATCAACAGCCTCAAGGACAGTGTCAACCAGAAATGGGATGCATGTATGAAGACTACATCCAAAATGGGTGCAAGGTCTTCTGTGACAGTCTGGAAGGTATCATTGGTGCTAAGGGGGCTTCATCGTTCATAAGGTAGCCAAGACATCATATTATTTATTTCTGTTTTATTGACATACCCTATTACACCTATTTCCTGAAATACTTCTTCATAAAGTTCTTGACTGAAAGTGTAAATATTTTTTCGCTCCACCCGGTACATGTACACATCTACAATAACTAAATTAATACAACCAAATTATTATTTTTTAAATCAGAAACATTTACATGAGCAATAAATATAGGGAGCAATATATACAGTGTACCCTGTCTACAGGTTCGATACTATATGAACAAGCCTGTAATATGTCATTAATACGACTGTATTTTTCATTTCTTAGGTCTAACATGTTTTGGTTATACATCAAGGAGAAATATATAAGGTGCACCCGGTGACTCGTTTTCATATTTTCATACCTTCATTCAGACAGACAAACAAGATTTATAAACAAAGAAAAGTAACCATTTTTTATATTAAAAATTGGTCTGGATCATTCTCATTTTAAATTCAGTCTTGAACAATTTTATAGATGGATTGTTTATGACGTTTTCAGTGTTTCCAAATTTTTTATATTTAAAATGATGTAATTAAAGTTAAACGTGTTGCATAAATCACAACTCATACCGGGTAGTCCATTGAAATCTGAGCACTTAACAATACAATAATTACTATAGGGTGAGTGATTGAAATTAATTCATATTTCAATAAATTAAAAAATAAACAGTTAATTACAATAAAAATTAAATTTGACCTTTGTAGCTTACGTACAAGTCGAGAAAATGACACTTGAACGGAATTGACGAATTTCCATTTGCGTGCTCCAAGAATTGGGTGTCTCCAGGACCACCGTCTACGAAGGTTAGAAAAAATAGCCCAAGTTAATTCCCTCAAGTCCATAAGGGCCCATGCGAAAGATCTTGGAATTTCATACTGGACCGTCCAGAGAGCTATCAATGGAGAGATTGGAAAGAGCCTTGTGATGGATTTGAAGCCACGTTTGAAACCAGTAATGAAACAAATGCATCCTTTTTCTTTGCATGGCTCTTTAAATTTATTTGAAATTAGTCCCTCGATTACACCTTTTGGTGCATGTCAAAAGAAACGCCTGTAATGTCTCTCACCCTGAGGCATTCAAAACCATTTTCAAACAGCACTGGGACGCCATAACAGAGGACTATATCAGCAGTAGTTACCAGCTCTTCCCCAGTTGCTTAGACGCAATCATTACCCCTAAGGGCAACTACATTTATGATTAAGAGAGCTAAGACTCCCATTTATTTATTTTTTAATTTTGTTGTAATTCTGTTGTTACTCAATAAATTATATCTTGTTGAGGAAGGTAGGGAGAAAATCGGTCTATATCTTGAGATATATTGGCCCAATTTTAAGACGATTAAATTTCCCCTTAATGTCGGTGATCGTCGTGCTGTCCAAAATATCAGTCTAAATTAATTTAGAAAAATTACCTACGACAAAACTTGAAAAAAATGGTCTTGGAACAAGTACCAACACCATAAACGTTCAACACCTTTTGGGGGTTTTCCCCTTTTTTTGGAAGAAATTTTTTGTAAATGTTACCTCAAAATAAGTGCCTCAAAACTTAGCTAAAATTAAGAACTATTATTCAAATGATTTTAGATTCATATTTAAGACATCAAATAGTATTGATATTTAAAAAAATATAAATACAGTGATTACCGATTTATTGACACACACATTTACTATAAATATGCTAATTAACAACCATTGATTGAAGAAGCTTTATATCTTTATATTCTTTAAACGAGATTAGCACCGAATGGATTTTTATCTTAATAATGAAATTTTATATATATATAAGCTAGATAAATGAGTAAATAGGATTATATAAATGAGATGTATCTCCGGCATATATACTTATTATATAGAATAGAAAAGCCATATCATCATATGTAACAAATACAATTAATTGAAATGAAGTTTAAAGGATCCAACAATTGATTACCCATAAACAGGGTGTTTGAAGTTTAATTTTTTTTTTATATATCCAGTATCAACACCATAAACGTTCAACAGTTTTTGGGGTTTTTCTGTATATATATTCTCTTTTTACAGAAGCCGCTCGTTCGACTTAGCTCACTCAACGGTTCTTCATATTTTTTTTTGTTACTTTATGTTAATTGATATATTACAATTACGAAGGTGTCTGCAAAGAATGAGAATATATCCAAATTTCAAAAAAAAAAAAAAATGTCAAAAAAAATTCCTAAAAATTAAATTTTTTGTGAACAACTATGGATTTTTGAATTATTTTTTTTAAAGTTTATTATTTGCAATTTATTTTTGAAATTTTTTTCAGAAGATTTAAATTTTTGGATTTTTTTTGATAAAATTTCAAAAAACCAAGACCCCTTCCAAATAAATATATATAATCTTGCAGACCCCTGATTCAGGATTTATATTTTGGGAAAAAATCTTCTCCTGCATAATTTGCCCGTTGATCTTTTCTTAATATAGAAATTCTTAAATGCTTACAAAAAAAGCTTTCTATTTTTGCTTCAAGTTATGTAATCCTCACTAATTATTTTTTTTAATCCTTCATTTAGAGGAGGCTACAGCTCCTTCCGTTCCCCTTGCCCTTCGGACGCACTGAGTCTGTTCCTGGTTGGTTGGGAGCCGATTCACGTGGTTTACTTCAAAGAGTCTTTACGTTCGCAAACGACACATCACTTATATATATTATTACAAGTGATGTCCAAATAATGTATGTAAATGAAGCTTAATGCTGATAAAAAACTCGAAATGCTAATAAAATTTAGAAAAAAACCTAAAAATGCAAAAAAAGTATGTATACTTGTGAAAAACAAACAAATAGTAAAACTTGTAAATCACGAAGGCCCTTGTACCATTCAATTATCAACGTCTTTTATTACTTTCTCCAAGAAGTTCTCTTGCTGATTTTGGCTAGAAGGATATTAGCAGAGACTCATACCTTCAGTATTGAATACACCATTGCTGTTATCGTTGGAGAGGAAAAAGTTGAGCACTTATTTTTAGATTTGTCTTCGTTGTGGTATACATCTACATTCTTTTAGTGCCTGGTGCACTGTCTATGCTGTTCTAGGACAATCTTCCTGTTGGCATTAGCGCTAAAGTAGCAAAGCTGGATAGTTTATACTTTGTTTCAGGCTCATAAGTCCAATTTTTGATGCCATGGAGCTCCTTAATGAGTCAACTATCTTAAGCATGGTCAATTTAAACAGATTGTATTCTACCAAATATATCAAAAGAAAATTCTACCAAATGCTCGTTTATATTTATAGAGAATAAACGGATTGTAACAAATCTAAATAGCTTTGTTGGTAAGATAGATATAATCTATATTTTTTAATATCCGCCTACTTTTTCCTTCTTTTTTTTCCACATGACGTAACTTTATTCAGAACCAAATATCAACACAACACCAAACCAAAAACATAAAATTTTAAGCTTAAAAAACAATGTAAAAAAAAGAAGAAAATCATGAAACTAAAAACAAGATAAAATTAAACAGAAGAAAAATTCAAAATTAAATAACGTTAGTGACGTAGTTTTCAGTTAAGTGACAAACTAGTCCATAGCTTTCATGCCTTTGGTATGTAAATTAATAATAGGGATGACGTTTGTAAGTCTTAAGCTCTTCTTAGTTCTTTTTGCATATATTAATCGTTGGGGTTTGTAACAATGGCGTTGACCTTGCTTTCCCACAATCGTGTCCTAAAAATTGTTATCGACCAGTTGTTGCTCCAAAATTCTCTAGCTGTCAATATTTGATCCACTTATAAGTTACACTTAAAAGCCTTGAGCTCCAGAAGAGACGGGCAGTAGTTTTTCTAGCTTCACAACTAAACCCCCAACTCCAATGACCTTGAGAGTAATCGAAATTTGAACCATCCGAGTGGCTTTCCCTTTATAATTCATGCCGCCAATAACTCTAATAACTGAATATTTGTTTACCTAGAAATGTCGAAAAAAAACAACAAATAAGAGCGCAAAATGCAAATAAATCGTAGTAGCAAGATTTGGAAACAACTAATCATTACGAATTAAAAAAAAATATTATTAAGTGCAGATAACATACCAACATATATGCATAAAAAAATGTCTAGATGAGAAGTCTGTCTTTTATTTTTTTCGAAAATTGCCAAATTGAAATTCGTGAAGAAAATTGCAAAAACTGTTTGACACTAATTTTGTATGTTATAATATTTTTACTCTCAAGCTCTAATAAAGATGATAGAAAATTCGTGAAATCAAAAATAAGAGAAAAAAATGTTGGGAGTTATTTAGGAGATATCATTATAGGGCTATACTTTTCACCTTTTCATCATTTTGGATGCTAATACAATCATTAATATCCAGTATTGGAACCCTCATTTTGGATGCTAATACAATCATTAATATCCAGTATTGGAACAACACTATTACAAACGTAGCCATTTCTCAAACACCACTGATTATTTTATCGAAAAAAAGGAATGAAATATTAATAATAAATGAAAAATATCTAATTTATTATTAATATTTCTTATCTATAATACTTAATTAAATAAAAATCCCGTAACTTGATTCAAATCGATAATTTTAAAGGAACCTCCCATAAAATAACAGTGTTGCAGAATGTGAAACATCAGTACTCTCGTCAAGTTGGATCACCTAATTCCCGGCTGAATGTAACCGAGTAATCCGCAGGGTTTCCAAATGCTCTGCAATGTCACATATTTGCCTAGACATTGTGTTGTCACTGAGAGGAATGCTTTTCAATTTTTCTGCAGACTTGTCATCGAAAATGGTACGCACCATATCAAGAGATGCTGGAAAAATAAGTCTTTTAGCCACTGTATAAGACATATCCTCTTTTGTTACACGGAATGCCACCAAATGTGAAGCAAATTGTGCCTTTTCATTCAAGGTAGTTGAGCGATTAAGAATTTGACCACATAACTTTAACTCAAGTTGCTTCTGTTGAAAATAATCGATACACCTATAAATTAGTTCCCTGTGTTTTGTTTCTAAGGTTTTTTCAGTTTTTTATACTTTAAAACTTTCGTTAGCAAGCACCTTACTCTACATAACTCACAGGGGTTTCGGATCCTTATTTGCGTTAGCACAATTTATGAAACCAAATTTCAAAAATGGATCATTATACTGTCACGTCCATAATTTATTTTTATTTTTACTTAGAAGTGGAGACGTCGATTCGGCAGTAACACTAGTATTACTAGTAGAATTAGAGCTTTTTTTTCAGGTGACGTACTTACACTTGCATTTGACGTAGTTGGATTTGATTCCGAACTTTTAAAATTAAGGAAAAACATTTTTATATTTTCAATTTAATACAACCTAGTGCATTTTCTTTCGTTACCCAGTATTGGGTCACAACCTGTACTCAGAAAACCATTGGTTTAAGGTGCTGATTCATTCAGATTTAATGTGTTATATTAGATTAAGATGTAAAGTAAAATCATTGATCATTCTTATATTGATAGGAGAACAATACAAAAAATATTTCAACACATTTTGGAACTGACCCCTTTCTACTAATTGTTTCAATAATTCATTCGCTTGGTATAATTCCAATGAAATTAAATTACCTGATGATTAAATTAATTATTAAAAAACAATTAAAAACTAGGTACACTACCGACGTATTGCTCCATCAAAAAATTAATTACTTTTCAAAATCAGTTTTTATCTAGTATATCAAGGAAAAGTTGAAAAAAAAATAAAAAGATTTTTCTGCAAAGTAATTCCATTTTATTATTTAAACTGTTACGTAAATTTTGTGATTGTGGTTATCTTTTATGTTCGAGAAAAAGAGCCTGTTGCAACTGTTTATTGTCTCCCCTACAATATTTATAGGCATTATAAAGATGTAATAATAAACTTTTCTGTTGAAAGTAGAAGGAGAAACAAAATAAGTCATGATCTATTAACATAACTTAATTTAAAGCTTACTTCAGAGTTGGAAATAGTTATTTCAATAAAATAATGTGTAGTTTGACAGGATAAGATAGGAATTAAAATTTAGCGTATTTAATTTTTAATGGAAACTAAATATAAAGTTAAAAAAAGGTGGATAGATGATCTATGTGACGTAATAACATAGAAACAGGATTGAATTAAACGTCAGAAATTGAGAAAATAGTGAAAATGGTAGCACTCGTAAATAAAATCAGGTCTCATCTATTTAGCATGGAAGTTTCAGAATATAACATTCATGTTGTTTTTTTTGTAACAATTGACAAAATCCAGTATCGAGTTCTCATTTAATAATTATTTTGAAAGGGTTCAATAAATTCAAAAATAGAAGACAAATATAGGCTTCTTTTGTTGAAATTCGACGTGACTAAGTCAATCCAACTCGGAGTAGTTGAAAAAAAAGAAAAAAAGTGTCTTGTGAAAAATTACTTTGCAGAGAAAAACACCAAGTACTATTGGGACAGGTTACAGAGATGCTGGCATCACTGGAAGAAGTTTGTAGAGTTACAAGAAGACTATTCTGAAAAATAAAATAAAAGGAATCAGATTTTTTTTTGTATCTTTGGTAGGTAGGAAACTTTTTTGACCACCCATATATATTTGAGAAGCCCAGAGATTTTTTTTTCGATTATTCGTTATATTATTAAGATATAACATTTACTTACAACAAGTACCATTGATGAAAGAGCGCTGGAGGATAAATATTGTCTTTTTTCTCCTATTAAAATAATATTTTAAACTATGTTGGTAAGTTATTAAAACTGTGTTCCAATTACCAAAAAAAAACAAAAAAAAAAAAAAACTAGAATCACAATTAATTAAGTCAAAACTATATTCCACGTCAAAGTTTTATTAGGAAGGGAACACAATAGAAGACTGGAACATGTAACAGTAAAGCATTTATTTTTTAGAGCCACCCTAACGTACGAAGTATCTCATTTATTTTTGTGGGCATAGATTTTTTTTATGATCAATTATTTTGTATTTTTACATATACTTATATACTTGGTAATAAAGAAAATGAGAAATTTATACAAGGAGAAAGTCTTCATGAAATTTTGGTTCATACACGAGTGATTCAGTTTAATGGACTCAACAACTAACACAATAAATTGCATGATAATAGTAATAAAAGATATATTAAAATGTGGGAATTGAAATTTGTACGAAAGCATATGCAACTAATAATAATTAAACTTAGTTTAATGTGGGATATTGTATAAATTTATGGCCCACAAAAAGTTTCCTGTAGGAAACAATCCGTTTTGTGCTTGTATTCACACAATATTTCGGTTAACGTAAACGATATTTTTGCAAACCCCTTCTTAAGTGAAAAATTTGACATCAGCATTTACGCATAAATTACTTTTATAACCTCATTGGCCAAGTTTTAACTAGTATAAACAAATTATGCAATAGTTTGAGTATATGTGTTTTTTTCCTTTTTTACAAATATGTACAAGGTATGTTCAAAATTAAATAGACTTTTCAAATTTTGCGGACAATGCACATTTGGTAGGCTCGTTTTATTAATTTTTTTTTATCAGTAAACATACCACATACATAAATTTACCGTTTATCTTTATAATATGTTTTGCTTATATGTGAGAGGTACAACGTGTTAGAAGTATTTTTCGTATTTGACAATTGCTTGGTATTGAAAAATATGGATCAAAGAATTTGCATCAATTTTTTTGTAAATAATTAAATTCATTGCTTCAAAACACTTAAAATGTTTACAGTGTGATACAATGAAACTGTTCTGAGTAATAAAAAAAAATATCTGCAAGCGGTACAAGTTTTTCCCAAATGCCCGGGAAGATGCAAATTATCGGCCTCGCTCTAGACACCCAAGCACGTCAACAACAGATTAAATCGTTGAAGCAATGGAGAAAATTTGTTTGTAAACCGACGAATCACTATCAGAAAAGTTGCATTGTATAAACTGACTATGACTTTGGGCACGAAAAGAGTGCCAACGAAGATTTTTTCTGAAACTTCCTAATTTTGAACAAAATAATAATTGCTTGAGAGAGATTTTTGCCAAAAACAACAACACAATCCTGCCTCAGCTACCAAATTCAGCAGATTTTTATCCATGTGACTTTTTTTTTGTTCCCTATACTGAAGAGATATATGAAAGGACAGAGATTTACAACGATTTAGAAATAAAACTGCACCGCTATAAGAGCTCAAGGCTATACCCAAAAGTGCTTATGAACATGAGTACCTTGTGCTTGAAGGATTTGAAAAAGCTTTAACACAAGTGTATTATATTGGAGGGGGAATACTTTGAAGAGGAAAAATAAATATTTATGAGTAAATAAATATTTTTCCTAAAAATACCTTCCTTTTTGAACACACCTCGTAATTCAAATAAACTAAAACTAAGATTTTTGGAAAAGAAATCATCAATTAAACTAACATAATTTAGGTGATATGAATTTTTTTTTTTTTAAATTCTTAATGTAATCACTGACATCCAGACATGGATATCACATAAAGTATTAAAATATTAATTATGAGATTGTACTAGTTACTTCATTTTATTTATTGATTCTTATATGTTGAGAATCTCAGGTAAGAAGTATACGTAGTCCTTTTTTTGTAAAATTTCGAAAAAAGATTTAGCTCTTTTTTTGTGACTATTAAATGAGTAGAATATGTCAATTGAATAGACCATGCAAGTAAATAATACGTGTTTCTGACTAATAACCAAGGAAATATCTCTAAAGCAAAACAGGCAAAATTTAAATTGCTACAATAAAACTTAAAAGGAACATAAAGTGAAACCAAAGAAGAAAAACTAAAATGATCTACAAGAAATAGAAGAATCCGTTGCTCCCCAAGTCTCGTCGGCCTGATTCTTTCACAATAATCCTGAATTGGTCCCCCTTATCAAGTCTTCATAGGTATAAACTTAATTAATTTTTCCATCAAAAACAAGGTGGACTTTGTTCCGTCAATGATGGATACTCTCTCCTCCAAGTGCATACTTTTATATTACAGACTGTGTTCTAGGATAATTAGAGAAACTCGGGAGTAAATTCCGTATTTTATTAAAGATTGTGAAGGATTCTTTATTTAAAAGGCTTCCCTGTATGCATCAGGGCACATATGCTGACGATTGTATAGTACAGAAGGTTACTCATGACAATTGTTACATTTTTGTTACTTATGACAAAGATTTGAAAAGACATAGTAGAAAAATTCCTGGAAAACTTATTATGTATATGACTCAACATAGATATTTTTTTTTCAAAAGATGCCGGATGCCTATGGCGCACCCAAGTCTTAAAATTGTCCATTACTTGTTACTTTACATTCAAATATGAAATATATATCGTATGCACTCAAAAAAAAAAAGAGAAAAGAATGTAAAAGTAAATTTTTTAAAACACATGGCGCTCATTTCCTCTTTTCTAATAATCCCACTCCTATCGAGATCTTTAACTGGCTAGGATTAGGTATGTGTTCCTCCTGTGTCTGCGAAACTTTTTGACTCTGAATAAAAGAAAAACAACATCGTTTTTCAACATTGCTTTGTGGGCGGAGCCTATGCAGTTGATAAATATGCAATACTATCAGTCCCACTTTTCAAGCACAAATATTCGTTATTGCAGTTGCATGTATATATACTAGGGATGTTCTCAGTTGATATTTGCATCGGAAAGTATAAGAAATACCCGTATAATACCCAGAATTTGGCAATTACTAGTGTTGAGTCTTGTTAAAAGAGCAATTTTTTTCATGGTTCAGTCTTACGGTATTTTGTCTAGACCGATTTGGACGATACTTCTGTCCTGATCGTAATCTCATATCCTAAAACAAAGCTTAATCCTTATTAAATCGTGGACATACTTTTTTGTTCTCAATATAAGAAGTGGTGATTTAAAATCTAAACTCTTTGTATTTTAAGCTTCAACAAGATATAATTTACAGATTAACAATAGAGTTCCAATAAAATTAATACTATAAAATTGAAGTTTGGCTAAGTTTTTACAACCATTAATGTAGCGAACAGTCGTCTGTGGATCCCCTACTTATCTTGCATCTCTTAGACTTAAGGGGATGGGCTTGGGCTGTTTTTTTAACTCTTCTAGGAACAATTTGACCTTTTTAAGAGAGCCTTTTTCCTCTCTAACGTTTCGGACTTGCTGACGGCGTAGACGGTGGTTATGGAGACACCCAACTACTTGGTGTGCCCGAATGGAAATTTGTCAATCACGTTCAAATTTCATTTTATCGACTTGAGCAATATAGCTTACGTACAAGTTTGTTTTATAACTAATAGTTGATGCCTTAATATATCGAAATATGACTTAATTTCAATCACTCAAATATAATAAATTAGTAAGTGTTCTGTTTTCAATGGACCAGCCGGCATACTTACAATGTTCACAGTGGATATTAATCCCAGAAAGTTATAGTCTAAAGTTCCTGCATTTCGAAGGAATTGTGTAACTATTAATGTTGAGACTAGGTCAAAAAAGAATTACTTTTTTTTTCACGGTTCGTTCTTTAATAATTTTTTCTAGATTGATTTGGATGATAATTCTGTCCAAACCGCGATCTAAGATCCTATTAGAAAATGGAATCCTTATTAAATCGTAACCCGACTTTTTTTCTCTCAATATATGGACTGATTTTTTTCTAGCCTCAGTCTCTGAACCAATTTTCTCTCCTATATAGTGATTGAAGAGTTCTAAAAATATGATTTCTACAACAGGTTTAATTTCATACGAAGTTATTGATTCGATGCTCACAATTTTAAACTTAAATTACCTCATCAAAAATTCATTTATAGAATTGGACCAGACCAAATTTTAAATGATACCGATTAATACTGAATTTTTCCTCCGGTTCGATCTATACAGAACTTTTATAAAAATTTATAAATAATACTTTTTTTATAGGCAAATACTCAGTTACACCAGATATTTGTCATTTTTAATCTTAGTTACAACAGTAAATACGCTTCTTTGTAACTAAGTCTTTATAATTTCAATTTATTCCCGGCTGTTAAAATACCCAAGTTAATTCTACTTGGTTAAAAAAATATGGACAAAACTTATTCCTATTTATGCATAAATTGATATAGGTACAGAGCTAGGAAGCATTATGTTGGCAATTAATTAATGTTAATTTTCTCATTAATATACTAACGTTTAGCCATTATTTTTTAACATTATGGTTCTTACTATTATAATCGATTCCTTATTTTGTCGTCATGGGTGAAAAATAAGCCAAAACGAAAAACTGAAATTGATGCTAACAAAATTAAAAACCATTATTTATTATTATTTTTAGAAAAAGTGTAAATTAAAATCCAAACAACTACATCTATATTAATTATTTTCAAGACAAAAACGTTTTTGCTCATTAGTTTGCCTAATCCATAACTTTTCGAAATTGCATAAGGCTAACGATTAGCCCCAAGTTATTTTTGGATCTTCGTAGTTAAATTTTCCTCAGTATAAATATATTTTTTTAGAAAGTTAGTGCCAAAAAGATTTGATTTTATGTTGGCTTTAACTACTTAGTAAGGATGTACATTTAAATGTACTTTAGTCAAGTACGCAAAATAAGCATATTATTTTTTAAAGTTTTTAAGTAATTTACATGTAACTGTAATGTATGTAATTAAAAGGGCAAGTATGATGAAAAATATATTTACTTAATTCCAGTACCTATTCCCATTTTATAAGCTAGCATACTTTTGAATGAAGTACGAAGGTAGTTTGAAAAGTCCGAAGAAATGGGACTACTGGCACATATTGAGATTATATTTTATTAAAAGCTCTCTTGAAAGAACACACACCAACTTGTAAGCCAGATTAGTCTATTTATTTCTCATTTTCATTCGTTAGAATCGAGAAAGTGAAGTGATTGTCAAAAAATTGACGAAAATACTTTTATGTGTTAAACATTACTTTATGAAAGGCATGACGAAAAATGACTTTTTTGGGCCAATCTTGGGGTTTTTATTGTAGCTTGGTTTTGATATATCAGTCCAAAAACGATGAATAACATGCACTTGTATTATTTTTCAGAGCGTCAATGGTAATTACTCCTTTTCAAATCCATAAGACAGTTGCCATAATCTTTTCGGTCTATTCCTTAATTCAAACAATTGTATAAATAAATAGAGTGGTCTGGCTGAAAGTTAGGGTATTCTTCTAAGATATGCTACTATTTAAACAGAACATTGATACGCATATGTATTGTCATCTCTCGGACTTTGCATGAACTTTTCAAACGACCTCCTTCATTACTAAAAGGTAGCTTAGGAATAATTTGCAAAGAAGACAATTTATTGTCTTTAATAGGAAATATTATTTTGCTACATTGTCAGATTAAAGCTGTTTTTCATCTTTCAACAAATCAATTGTAGAATTCATAATATATGCAATTTATAACAAAATTTATTACAGACATAAAACGATGTAACAACAAAATCCAGTTCTTTAAATTTCCAGATTTTTTCTGCATATACAATGACGAAATGGTGCTAAGTTTTTGTGGGGAACTTAACAGATTGTTACATAAAAATCTGAACACTTTAAATTTTAAATTTCAACAACGTATAAGTTATTAATTAACAATATAATTTCATCAAAATTAATATTATAAATAGATGTGTGTCTGAGCTCTCTTAACCATTAATGTAGACCCCTTATCAGCAATGATAGCTTCCAGGTGGTGCCAGAAGGCCTGGCGCTCACTGTGTATGTAGCTCTCTGTCATGGTGTTCCATTGCTGGCTGCTAAAGCTGTTTTGAGGGGTTCAGTGTTTGGATGTTTCCCTTGACATGTACCTACAAGGTGAGTCCAAGGGGATCGATATCAGGGCTGTAAGGTGACCAAAAATGTCAAAAAAAATTCAAATCACTATAAAAAAGACTCATTCGAAAGAGTTTGCAAATGAGAAGATGGGATTCTTTCAATATTCTTATGAAAAAAGGGTTCTCCACCCTCACAAAAATCTTTCCAATATTTATATTTTTTGTTTTTAAAACATTGTTAAACAAAATAAGTGATATATTTTTCTATTAAAAGTACTTGAATGTAATTTAGTATTTGTAAGTACTAATTTTTAAACCAGGTATCAGTACTCGTTTTTCACTAGTATGAAGTACTAAATTTCTCTATTTAATTACAAGTAACAATGCCGTTGGCACAATCCCTGCATCATACTAATAAAATTAAACTAGTTTCAGCCCTCCCTTAGTGTAGATCTTTTTTATAACGCGGTTAGTGAACTAAGTAAAAAAGGAACCACAATATAAAACTTATTTAATTACAGTGTTTCTATACTTATTTCAAAATATTATTTACAACATGAGTTTGAGGTTTTAACAAGATAAAATTTGTTTTTCTTATAGAAAAATGATAATACTTTTTATTAAATATTTTTAGCGTAATAAAATACGTCAGTTTTTGATTAAGTTGCATGTATTCTATAACATAATTGCTAAGGAGTCATAATTTGTAACTATTTTTGTACGTCTCATTTCTCGCATTTAAAAAAGGAAACATGCAAGAAATCAATAGGAACGACTTCAAAGCAAAACATTTTGTTGAATTTACTAAAGTTCGACAAAAAATGGCTAAATCTTAGGTAAGGCATTTACTAGACAAATAAATAACTGGATTAAATTTCTAATCGCCAATACTTAAAATTAACAGCTATGAAATGCAGATTCAACGAATAAAAACATTTTTGTAAATCTAGGGGTGGCTCAAGGTAGATAATCGAAAGTTTCACACTTAGAAAGAAAAAAGAAAATTGCCTACCATTCTTTAATTATACATTAAATAAAAATATTAATAAATCTTTTTCTGATACATAGACAATGTTAAAATGATTTATTTTATTTGGCCACCATTTTCTTTGCTAATGGCGATAGGCAAGTAAAGTTCGGGTACATGGCAGTCCACTCCTCGTCAACGGAGGCGTTGGTGGCTTCATAGGGGTCAATTCGAGTAATGTATACTAAAAACCTTCTTCTTGATGTGTGGCCAGAAGGAAAAGTCGAGGGGATTGGCATCCAGGTTGTATGGTGGCCACATTCTCTTTTACCAGAAACTGATGTTTGGGTCAGATAATTTTTCTCAGTTTGAGTGGGGACCTCATCTTGCTGAAAGACGATGTTGACTTTGGGAAAATTTGACAGGACCCAGGGGACGTTGGCATTGAAAACTTCAACAGCTAGTGGGTGCCATGAGACTGTAACCATCTGATAACCAAATCAGGGGCGTCCTTGAAGACATTCAATTTAATGATGTGCTTTTTTCCAGATATTTCCAAATATTTTCTTTTGTATGATCTTGTTGTGGTCTAGCTTCTTCTTAATATTGTATATTGTCTTACGAGCCACTCCTGTCAGTCTGGCTACTTCTGTTGGAGTGTGAGCCGCGAGAAGAAGAAATAATGACCTAACCCTTGAATCCCGCTGTGAGAACATTTCTCGTCCAATTTAATTAATTCTGGCAGTAGGTACTTCAGATACATTGCTGCATATACAATTACAGATAGTTATAATTTCCTCAGAAAGAACCTCCCAAATCAATATAATACAAGTGTGTAAGTTTCAACCCGGTATAATATTCCAGTTCACTAACGAACGGTTAAAAAACCAACAAACCAAATTATTGCAATGAATATCAATCCAACAAGCTAAAAATGCAATATCATTTTCGAAATTTAGTGGAAACATACTTACATTTTCTAATATTCTTGGTTTTAGTAATATTAACTATCATAACTGATTGGCTATTATTAATAATTAACATTTTTTTTAAACGTGCATTTAGTGGTGAGACAAGAGAAACTGAAAAAGTGACTTCTTAAAACTATTGCCCGTTTGACTAAGTTGGACAATATAACTATGAATAATAAAACTTTATTTCAAAGAAAGTTTTTAATATAACCACTAATTTTTTTTTCAGTTTTTATACCGTACTTTGTCATTTTTTTCTTTGTCCGTTGTAGATCCCGGCATTCATAAAAACCATCTTGAAAAAAATCAAGAAAAGAAAAAAAAAATACCAATATAAGTTTTTACTTCGAGCCAATATTTCACAAATATATATTTGAATCAATTATTTACATATTATTCCAATTTGTGGCATGAATTAAGATATCAAGACTTTTATCTATAGTTTAAAACCTTTATTGGATTAAGAAATTAATATTGTTCCCAATATGGCCCTATTCAAATCGAATCGGTCATTGTATTGAGCTTTTTTGTGATGACTAACTTTGGCTACTTTTTATGCAATTTGCAACACATCCAAAGAGTTATTAAGAATAATTTATTGTTGGAAATTGACAATAACGCAAAATTGAATACAAATGTAATCAATTTTGAGAAAAATAAATCGAGTTTGTTTTTGTTTTGACGGGCCACATATATAATTCAAAATGTAAATCTAAAGCTACAATTTTATTAAAATATAAAATGGGGTTTACAATATGACCTATTATGAGGCGTCGCAGCTAAAAGCGTCATGAAGCGTCATCAAACTCAGAACGCACGTAAAAACTATAATCACGTGGCCTTTAATCTTGAAGCAAAGTCAATACAGGAACACTCTTTCCTTTTCTTTTTTCCTTTACATTGAATTAATAGACAAATGGAAGAAGAGAGTCAAAGCGATCTTTTGACATCCTAAGATCACATACCATGTCCTGAAATTATCTTTTTTTCCCAAAAGAACCATAATCACTCCATATCTATCCGCGTTCCTTCTAGAAGACAGTTGATAATACTGTATATGTTTCTTGTTATCAAGCATGATGATAAGTGAAAAAAATGATCATCAATTTGTGACATTTGTACAAAACATCGACTATAGTACCGTTGCACTGGAAAATATTGACAGAGTACATCATACTATGTAAAAATATATTTTTATAAAAATATATATATATATTAATTTAATACGTATTTGAACGCTTCGCGCCTCAACGCATTTTCTTTCGTTGCATTGTAAACCTACTTTTGCTCCTTAAGTTAAATTTCAATATACTTATTTTCCAAATGTTTCCCCGAGCTCATTATATTTTTCGCCATGAACCTAATAAAATATTACATCTCATTTAAGAACAAAGACTGCGAAGTTGGTTCTAATAAACCGCTGCACAATGTATTTACGTATACTTTTGAAAGTCATAATACCATAATACGTTTATTATTTCCCATAAAAGAAAAAAAAAACAAAATAACATAGTTACTTAAAAGTCATACTAAAAAAAAACTCAGGTCAAAATAACTACTCCATCAAAATACTATATATTACCTAAAAATGCGATCAACATACAATACATTTACAAACTTATAGAATGTAAACAATTATTAATAGTACAAATACATATGTCGTCTATGTTTAACCCAACGATCTCAAATGTAGTACAACAATATAAAAATAATCTCTAAGAGAAATCAAGAAAAAAGAGACAATTCATATTTATATTCACTTCATATGCAATCCATCATTTTAGGCTTCTACTAAAAGACACAATTTTTCAATAATAATTTGGAAAATACTCCAAGGGCGTCCACAAAAGGTGGGCTGGAGGTGCTGTAGCTCCAAAACTAAGGAATTTTTGCTTTTTTCTAGAAATTTTTCATCTCAGGATTGAAAAATTAAATGTGCAAATACGGGTAAAATTTATTTACAAAAAATGGACTATTGAAATTTTTTCGAAGAAAAAAAAATATTTTCTATTAAAAGTATTATTGATATATTTTTTTAGTCATTAGCTGTGGATATTTGAATTTTTTTTCCAAAATATTTTATATTGAAAAAAAAATTTTTTTTTTCGTAAATTGCACATTAAAAAAAATTAAGATATTGGAAATTAAATTTTGAATTTTTATTTCAAGAAATTCAATCTTTGGAAATATTTTGTAAAAAGCTGTGGATTTTGTATATTTTTTTCTTAAATTCCAAAAACTAAGTCCCCGACAAAATATAATCTTGCAGATTCCCGAGTAACCGCTTTATAATTGATGAGTACATTAATTCCTAGAGCATTCACCAACAACAACAAACACAATTGATTAACATACCAGCGCTAAAATTTTACTCAAATCTTATCATATACTGCAAATGTATTTGAGTTATGACGTACATAAGGTACCAATAACAAAAAAAAACAAAAAAAGCAGAATCAGGGTTGTTGTCATACATGTATGTGCTTGCAATATTTCATTAAACAACTACTACTGTTACTAATTGATGACCATACATTGAAAAATACAAATGTAATCCACATTTAAATCAGTTTAGCTTACTCTTATGTTGACAGACCACATATTACGAATAATATTAATAATGTTCAAACAGTAGTATTTTCATATCTTATAGTATTATAATTAGTTTTATGTTTTGTTCTCATAATACATTATAATTTTGAAAATAAAAATTATGTCTTTATTGGTGCCACAAAAAAAAGGAAGTAAGTAACGCTCAATAGTTTTGTGTCATTCCTTATTTATCACCATGGTTCAGTCCACTCCCACATTTCTGTCCTTAAAGAAAGTAAAATCGATGCTTGATGACGCCATTGACTTTTTTTCTAGTTTAAATTACTCTGGTATATGATATGATAAATTATATAATTAAGTAAAAATATAATTTGTTCTTTTTCAAAGTTGTGGCCCTTATTTGTCTAGCGGTTCATGCAGTTCCAGTTCTTGAACTGCTAGAACCAGAACAAACAAAGTTGAACCGAGACCGGAACCAATACTGCAATATATTGCTTATCGATCTTGGTTATTGTACATAAATTCGTTTTTTGGTATTAATACCACCTTTTAATATAATTGCAAATTTTTCAATGATTTTTTTACGTCGCCAAGGTAATACAATTGTATCTGAAATCCAAATAGCTAAGGGATTCTTAAGGATCTGGGAAAGTGGTTTTAGGGACCAGACGGTGTAAATAATTATGAATCCAGGGCCGCTATTATACTTGTCCGGCCCCTTATAATGATAACTATAATATTTATTAAGCCAAACTTTACTATGCAAAGCCCCCCATACTAATATATTTTATACGAAACATATGTACTATATATGTGTAGACTGAAAACAATCCTTAATTCTCCATCTTAATGTGCTCAACCCTTAGCCTCCCCTCACGCCCCACTTTGATAATCACTGTCCTAATCGTTCTTAGTTTTCAAGGGCTTTCTCATTTATTGATTTGTTCCTTTGTAAATATAAACATCCGTTTTTACTAACTAAGGTTGGGATAAAACAAATAACCTGCATATAAGCAAATATTATCTAGGAATATGCTCTTAAGAAAAAAACAATCTCATATGGTTGTACATTCTAAAATGTATATAACAGTGGTTCTTAAAGAAACTTTTTTGGAAAAGTTGTGCTCCTATGGTCTCAAAATGTGCCTTAAAAAATAATATGTTTTAAAAAAATTTGAGTGCAATTTATAAATAGTTGGATGGAAGACATGGACCTTAAAATTTCCTTATTTATTATTTTTTTGACATAATTATCGTTTTTAATATAATAAACAAAAGAATATCTGCTTGAAGCTGAAAGAAAGTTGTTTTTTTAGTGTTGATGTTTGATATACGGAATAAAATACAATCAAGCGTGCGCGTCATATAAAAAAAAAATAAATATTTGTATCCTGGCAGCACCATAAAAAGTACACCTTGATGTATACCATCTGCCTCAGGGAGGATGAAAATCACTGGTCAACAATGTTTTTGTTTGTTTCCTTCTCCCTCCATCACAACAGAGTGTAGCTGATCTAATGAGACGATAAACTCCGTTGTGACGAAGGGAGGTGGAAACAAACAAAGACATTGCTTGTTTCCTTCTCCTTTTGTCAAAACGGAGTGTTGCTGATGTAATGAAAGGCTATGAAAGCTAAGCTGCTCTGTTCCAAAACATTCTATAAATTGTACCAAAACCCATTCGTATTTATATAGATATATATTTTGCATTGAGTTATGTTTTTGTTTTCTTCTTCCTTCATTTAATCTCTGTGTCAAAAAAACAATAAAAAAAAAAAAACACAACAGGCATAAAAAGAACTCCTGCAATCAAAGATTGAAGAATATTTCTTACTGTTAGGAGCGGGTTGCCTTCCAAAACGCGCCTAACAGTAAAGTCCACGGGGTTCACGTCGGGTGAGAACGAAGGTCAAAAGGCAGCCATGTTCTCCCTGCAGAGATACTTCACCTTCTGGACACGTTCTCCGACGCGCTGTCTTGGGTAAACTCAGAGTGGTCCCCTGTTTAACAAGCTCTTCAACCATGGAACCTTGTACTAGACGTCCGTGCTGACTTTCTCGTTGGCCTTGAAGAAGTAAGGAACTGAAGGTTTGTTTCCCTTGTTCAGAAGAGCATCCACTGCGAAGATATTCTTGTGGGATTAAATCTTGACAGTGTGGCCGTGGTGCATGAAGAACGAGAACATATTATTAGCCTTCCCCACCTTCCATGACAATCCTGATGGTCATGAGGTCGATTTCTATCTCGTTCGACATCTTCCTCATTAATTTCGTCGGGGCCTTCTCAATTTCTGCAACGACTATAGCCACGAAATCGGCACTCCTCTTCCTATTATGGCCTCCACTTCTAGGCTTCTTGGAGACCTTTTTGTTGTTGTTAATCACCTTCTTGGTATTGTAGACGGTGGCCGGGGACGCGTTGAAAATGGGCGAGATTCCATGGATGGCCATGTGTGTGGAGGAGATTGTACACACTCTACCGTTTTCCTTGTTGCTTGGGCATTTTTGATTCCATAAAACCAATACAAACATCCAACTGTAACTTTTTATCAGTTCTTTCTAATGGCGCCAAATACAAATTTTTTAAACTTTTAGAGCTGAGACTAGACAGCCTCGAAGAGGATTTTAATTTTTGAGCCCTCACCCCGCAATTGGATATGTTAAAGATATTTTTATCTCATATAGGTATGTATACAACATAAAGCAAGCTTTATGCATACTCTCATTAAAGTACATATTCAATACATGTACAATGTACGATAGGATGTTTCTTATTTTTCATTTAGTTAAAATGTCAAAACTCCCAGTTGAAACCCCATTTCTTTTGATGAAAAAACCAAATTGTAAAAGTTTGAGGGAAACTGACCAATGTTTATAGGCAGTTTGACGATCACAAATTTTGGAAATTGCAATTTCCCCTCTAAAATTGACTTCTTTTTCAATTATTATGAAAAGTGCTCACAATAAAGCTTATTACGTCTTATTACGTTTTAAAGATAAAAAAATTTAGTCATAGAAGTTATTGGTGGTGCGTTGAAAAAAGTATTTTTATGGGAATTACAATGTAAAATATTTGAAAAGAAAAAATATATTGGTTTTATATTAAATAATATTGTGTCCAGAGGCTTCCGCAGCGGTGGGCTGGAGAGGGAATTATAATAATTTTTTTGGCTGGGATGAAACATTTTTACGTGTACAAATTTCTTTTCTAAAAAAAATAATCCTTCCGGCATTTGATTTTGCAAAACAAAAAAAATTAACTTTTTTAAATTTTTTGGAAAAAAATTGAATATTTCATAAATAGCTATGGATTTTTGATTTTTTTTTGTTTTAAATTTAATATTTTTGTGAATAGCTACTAATTTTTGAAATTTATTTCAAAAAAATTTAATTATTTGATTTTTTTTTTCAAAGAAATTCCAAAAACCAATCCCCTTTTCCCAAATATATGTATATATATATATATATATGAACCACCCTTTTCAAGATAAACAGAAAATAAGTCTTTTTTTTTAATGGGTAATTTTCCAAACTTTGAAGTCACCGAAAATGTTCGCGATACAGCTTACATTATTTTTCTTATCATTACTTCACATTATAAATACTTTTCTTGAAACAGCAGATATAGTTCTTAGAGTAAATTAAATTATTTTTAAAAGTTATAGCACATAAAAAGCCGTATCGTGAATCGTTTTCACAACAATAGAGTAAGAAGCTACATTTTGATGAAAAATTGGCAATTTTCAAAACTTTGACACCGTTGAGCTACCTCTAAACATTGTTTAATATTGTTCCAACATTGACAATTGTTTTTTTATTCGAATGGGCGAATTTCGACCTAGCAATTTGACATTTCATCAAAATGACAAATCAGAAACACCCTAATGTACATCATCTATATAGAAACATGCATGTACATATATATTGATTGTTTTTCAAAATAGAAAAGAAATCCTATAGCATCTTATAATACATACATATATGACATTTTAGATGGAGTTATACAGAGTGTATGTTTACCCTCTATTTCAACAAAGGGTTGTATAATTTACATATATACAGGCTTGTAAGCGTTATGTTCAGCTTTTTTTCTTTTTTCAGCATTCATTTTTCAGCCATTATTTCTGTTCTTTTCTGCGTTCCAATCAAAATGTAGTACCAATTACAAGGTATGACAACAAATTGCGACTTCCATTTAGATAATTTCAGGGAGGCCACATTTGAGAACTAAGTTTCAAAAATTTTTACACAATAGTTAGGTGAATATTCACGTTTAAATTAGCTACAGCTGACAAAAAATTGGTTCATTATTAGTCCAAATGGAATTCAAAAGGCAAGGTATAGCCGATTTGCAGCCAGCACAGCAATAACACTAGAAAAACTGGTGGACTAGTCGATAATCACCAGAATGAGGTTTTGCCGATCAATCTTACTAATTTTCCAGCCTCTGCAATGATGCTAGATTTCGGTTCATTAGACATAAAGTGTATGCCCCCGTATTGTCTCCCAAATGGCCTGAAAATCGGAGTCAAGGGGTATCAAGACATTGTCGAGGAGGTCGTCTTGCTTTGGGTGAAGTCCAACTACCAGAGGGAAACTATGTGTTCTAGTAGGACTATACTGTGGCCCTCGCAACACATGTGAGCAGAATTTATTATTTTTAGTGGTCCATTTGCATACCATTCCTGGCCAAATGATGAGACTCGGTCTAATGATTCAGAATTTTTTTACTGGTCAAGATCATATGTTCGAGTTAAGGTTTAATACTTGAAACTTTAATGTTCGATAAGAACCTTAGCTCTCCCCTGTGCCACTGCCTAAGTATAGTTCCCCGTAGAAGTAGCAGTGGAGTTGCCGTGATTTAATTTTGTGGCAGGATTCTAAGGTTTTTGTTAAAATTTGGTACTTTGCGTTTGAACAGTGAGAAAAAGGCGTTTGCCGGTGAAAATAAACATTGCCAAAAAAAAAAAAAATGGACTAAATATTTTAAACAATTATACCAATGGAAATTTAGACTTTGGGGTTTTTTTGGTACACTTTATCAAAATCATGTTACTTTGTTAGTTTCTATTATGAAAAACAATTCTTTACATTGTTTTAATTGTTTAGTTATGCAAAAGTAACTCGATGCATAATTATTATATATAGCTAAAATTAGTGCCATCACATTTAGTGACATATAATAAATTTAATTTGGCGCAGCTTCTCGAAATAGGGCAATTGGAACAGTATTTATTTTGGAATACCTAACATTTTTAAGACTGTTGCAATATCATCAGATATAAATTACAAAATTAACTTAATTATCCCCAATTAAAATATAAAATATGATGTTAATTAAATTTTACATCAACGAAATAGATGTTCTTTTAAAATTGATGAAAGAACTGTTATTTAAATGGAAATAATAAAAAATGAAGAAATTACCCAGTGTTAAAAAACTAAAGATCAGTTTAATCTACAATGAGTGACGTCACCTATCTCAAATGTTTTTCAAAACTTTTTAAAATCATTTCAAATGTTTATTATTATTATGAAAGATTCTATTTTTTTTTTTCATTTATAATAGGTACCATTACCGCCCAATGCTGACTTTAAGAAATTCAATATTTGGATGTCGTATTGTTCCTATCTTTGACTCTAGATAACCATAAACTAAATAATCGAGGGGAATAATATCTGGGCTCAAAGAGGGCGAAATTTCTTGGACCAAAATTATATATTAGACCGAAGCCACTCTTGAGTTTGTCTTCCAATATGTATGGGGATTCCGTCTTGCTGAAAAATAAGTTTCTGCTTTTTTGGACTTCTGGGATTTATAAGGAAGATAATTTCTTTGCATTGCGTAAAAATTTAAAGCAAAATTCAACATGATATGGTGATGGATGACAGAAGAATGAAGGTGCATGTGATTGTTAGTGCTGTGGGTATCTCGAGTTAGACTTATATTTCCATTAACTTTGCTACCACAACTGCTGAGATGTGAACTGGTATATTGTTGTGATAGGAAAAGGACTTTTTCGTGGACCAATCAAGGGTGTTTTTCTTTCAGTTAGCTTTTCAAATCGGTCCGTTAACGATAAATAATATACAACTGTAACAGTTTTACCCTTTTTCAGGTAGTTCAATGCCAAACTGAAGAAATATACCGATATGGCTGAAAAATGGTTTGTGTTCTTCCAAGAGATTCTACCAATTACACATAAACTCGATGCGGGCCAATACAGCCATCTCTTGGACTTTTCCAACGACTCTCGCAATATCCCTAAAATTATAAATATAATCAGAAAGTTAATATAAATTATAGAATTATTACCAAATGAAATAGCAAAGATATTCTTTTTTAGAAATCTCTGTTTATGTTCTGTTTGATTGATCATTCAATAAACATTTTGTTTTATGTACGCCTGAGAAAATCATCACTTTTTTGAAGAGGATTCGTTATAAAGCAATTTAGTTTGTATAATTTTTTTCTACATCCATAATTTGTACCATTATTTCTTTCATAATGCCTTACTTAATTTCACATTTTCGTCTCTTGCAAAATATATAATTACATGTACATGAAAACCTTGTTAACATAAATTAGAAAAAAGTGGTTGAAAATGTTTTTCCATCTGCCATAAATTACAATTTTTTAGAACTTATTAGTTACATAATTAGTATTTACCCATATGTTCATACAACTTATTACACTCGTTCACAAAAATAAGACATGAATCAATTGAATAGATCTTTAATTAAGCTAATTATATATTTAAGATGTAAAATTTTGTCATGTGTCTATTTAATCTTTAAGTAATCACTCGTTAAATGATGAATATCTATATAAAACAAATTTAAAATTTGAGTGGAAAAACGTTGCTCAAAAAATTATTCTCCTGAACTCAATGTCTGTGGGTTCGATACTCGGTCGTTCCTCTACAAAAAGTACAATCTTTGTCATACTTAACATTAATAAGTTTTTGGGTTTTTTCACCCCGTGACAAATTCAATAACTTATCCCCTTCATTGCTCCATGATTTGCCAGAATAATCATGCTTAGTCTAGAAAGGAAATCACATTCAAACAAGGATAGGTCGTTTTTTAAACTCCTACAACATCACCACTTTAATCCTATACTTCCACTCTATCCCAGCTAAAATTTGGGGTAGATCCCTCTTGACTCTCGTTCATAATAGGGCTACTTTTATTCTGAGTATTTTGACTTTTATTTTATTAAATTCAATAATTTATTTATATATTTGAGAAACATCAAAAAAAAAAAAAAAAAAAAAGACCCTGTTTTATTTTTTATATTTCCTCATTTTACCAAGTCCTTAAAGATCTTAGTGGGTTTCTTCTTTGTTCACTCTCTTAAATGTTGGCTTGCCGACATCAACTGCATATTTGCTTGAATACTATACTAAGTGACAAGATCTGACCCTGGTAACCTTCTTTTCCATTTACATTTTTCTATGTGGTAAATCTCATCCATTGTTTTTCTGTATTTTCTCATGTTTTACTAAATAAAATTCATAGAGGATTGCATTATTGTCGGACCTTTCATGATGTAAATATATTTAATGTATTTGGACTTCAAAGACAATTCCTATGTTAGATGGAGCAATTGTCATACCACAATGTTTACTTAATTTTCTCAGTGCAACTCCATCTGACCAATTAAAGGAAAACTTAAAAAAATGTGAGCTGTCAACAAACAAACAAGCTGGGAGGAATTTTCTTAAAAGCGAGAGTGGATTACATTTGTATTTTGTAACTGTTAATCTTACTTTTACTTCAATGCATTATTTTAATAAAATATTCCTCGGTGCAGCAAACTGCAATCCGTAATGGATAAAATATTAAACAGTCTCCGTAAGAAAGGCCATATCGGAGCTAAACAAAGTCTTATAAATTATAATTGTTGCTATAAATTATTTGTCTTTTTTACAAATAATAATCATTTTTGAAAAAAAATATAAAATTATTTTTTCAAGGATTATTTGTTCATCTAATTTAGATATAAAAAATAAATTGTTTTTTTTGTTAATTGATTAATATTTTTCAGGTAAGAATTATATTTGTTTGTATAAAATTGTAAAATTAACAACTGCAAAGACTATTCGCAAGCTCTATGCATTTATTAATATAGCTCAAACCTTATATTTTTTAACTGTTTCAAAATTAAAAAATAAATATTTTTAGACCCCCAAACATTAAAAAAAATAATCCTTCAGCAATTATGGTTATTTTTTCGAAAGAAAATCTAAATCTAAAATCTATTTTATTTTATTTTATCAATATATATTTAAAGCCCTTTTTAAGTTAGTTTCAAATGGCATTCCATATATTAAAAAAATTTGTGGTCTGTCATCATACAAGCATGTTAGAAAGATTTTTCTAAAAATTGGGGTTTGATTTGTAGTGTTTGATAAATTATAGTCAATTTCTCTTCTCCAAACTTTTTATTAACTCTAGGTGTGTACTGCAAATGGGACTTAACGTTGCCTTAAGTTGATTACCACAATTTATGTAAAATACAGTAATATAATTTATTTAAAAGACTATATGGGTGGGCTAATAAATTATTCTTAAATCAAATACAGGGTTAAGGCATTACTAAAATCCTTGGATATCTAAACTCATCCCACAAATGTTGAATAAAACACTTATACCGGGTGGTCTATTGAAATGTGAACAACTACTAATTCAATAATGAATGAAGATTGAGTGATTGAAATTTATTCATATTTCAAAATATCATAGCATAAATATTTTTTGACAAAACAAAACAAATCTGATCTGCTTGCCTACAAGTCGAAAAAATGAGAGTTGAACTTATTCGACATATTTCCATTCACGCACTTCAAGCAGTCGAGCGTCACCAAGACCACACTCTACGACGTCAGCAAGTCTGAGACGTTGGAGAGGGAGAAGGACCGTGTCCAATTCGCCAAACTAGAGGCCCGGTAAATACTCTCACGTCCATGATGCCCAAGAGCTATCATAAAAGTAAGGGGAAAGGGCCTTGTGAAGGTTTAGAGGCCACTTTTGACACCGGCAATGAAAGGACCCCATCTCCTTTGTTTCAAGACTTTTTTCAACTCTTTTTCGTCATTTTTGGACCCCTTTAGCCCTGATGCTAACCCCCTTTACTGCATTTTTTGGTTACATGTCAAAGGGAAGGCATGTATTGTCTGTCATCCAAAAACTGAGCCCTGTAATGCCACATTCAGCCAGCACCTTGATGCAATGCTAGAATACTACATCTGCAGTGGGTGCTAGGCTTTTGCGTCCCCCTGTAAAACATCATTGCCGCTAAGGGCGGTTACATTAATGATTAAGAGAGCTTAGACACAGTAAATTATATCTTGTTGAAGTTTAAGATTCAAAGTGTTCAGATTTTCATATACCACTACTTTTTGGAATCATATATATGTATAAAATATAGTTTGACGTATTCAACCCGCGAAATAGGTTATATATGTTATTAATTTTCCCTTCAAATCATTTTGCTACATTGATGATCAAATATATTGGCAGATTTTTTATAGGTGAAAAATAAAAAAAAGAATGATTCCGAAAGAATAAGATTTAATGATGCATTTTATCGCTACAAATGCTACAAGATTACATAATCTATCTCATGTCAATAGCTTCCCGAATCGGATAAACATGTAATAGGTATTGAGATATGTAAGTGATTATGAGAAATAACTATAAACCTTTCACAATTTATAATCCAGCTCAATGTTACCATCAATAAAACAAAAATACATATCATAAAAAAATAATGAAGGAAGCCATTAGACAGTTGGTTTTTAGTAAAGTTTCACATGTTGCTCACGAATTTGTAATTATTATTACACGTTGATAAAGTTTAACAGAACATTTTCAAGTGACGTCAGAGTTGTTGATTTCATTTATCGGGGGTAATACAACCAAGTTCTATATGAATAAAATACTTCTTTCATTATGACAAAAGGAATTGGTGAACAATTTCCTGTATTTCAATGTCAAAATAGTACTGACAAATGTAAGGGCTAATGGTGGCTTACATATCTATCATAAGTGTACACTGTATACTGAACTGTCCCGTTTTCTAGCGGATATTTTTTCTTTCTGACTTTGTCAAACTTTAAGGCAATTTTAGTCAGAGAAAAAGGGTACTTTTTTATATTTTGGTTATTTATAAACATCTTGTAATTGTAATGTCTCAAATACGGTACAACGAGTAAAAATTATAATTTTTAATATTTTTTGGATATACGGTTAAAAAATTGTATACTTAACTTGAAATAATATTAAGTTGAGAAAAAGTAATAATGCATTTCCTGCCCTTAATTTAACTAATTAAATCTTGTTTATTATTGGTCACATCACATCATACGATAAGCCGTTGTTATGGTCTGAGTTTATACAACAAAGGCTTTTGACAATATTGAACTTATCAGTTCAGTATTGAATCATCGTGAGTCAATTATGGAGGTCTCAAAGGAAGGCATTTGCCATATATTATATCTTTACTATCTTAATAGAAAAACACTTCGAAAACGACCACGAAAATTTGCTATGTATATAGAGTCGATACTCTTTTGGTTCGTGGTGCACAACAGTAGTTTGAGCGATTTTGTACTGGTGTAGTCGAGGTTAATGATGAGCAACGCACTGCCAGGCTTGTCGTCAAAAATCTCCATAATATCAGTAAAAATTTTGAGAATGACCATCATGTTCGAAGTCGAAGCATCATCTAGGAGCTGAACATCGATCATAAAACCGTTTGCATAAGCCTGGATATAAAAAAAAGTGGCGAATGGGAGAAGAATTGTATTTCATCAGGAGAACACCAGGCCGCAATCTTCATTGATGACCGCCAGAATCTCGAGGATCTCGGATGGAAAGTTGGTATGCATTTACCCCACAATCAAGAATTGATACCAAGTAATAACCAACTGTTCCTGTCGATGACCAACGCGCATGGGATACTAATTTTACCTCAATAGAGACCTGTAAAATTGGTCGTGTGAGTTTTTTGCCATGAGGACAACACTAATGAAAACGCTGAAAAAAAACATACATTTTTTACATATGTGGTGTGTCAACATAAAACAGCTCCTCTAGCCCACGTCATGTGCCACCAGCGTATTTCTTCAACATTTATTTGCACCAATCCACACGAACCTTCTTTTCAGCAATTATTAAATTGTGTGGTATCCAACAAGGTCAAAAAAATATTACGGTCAGGTGTAAATGCAATATTGAATGTATGCCGGCGGAAGAAATGCCCAAGGATACCTCTATCTCACAGTATGTCAGATAACGATCTAACATTATCACTTCCCGTAAGGCATCAATGTTCTCTGGCACAACGGCCGTTTTTGGACGACCTCCACAGAATTCATCTTTGAGCGAGCCTTAGCCACGATTGAATTCATTGAACCAGTTTTCACACTGCTATATGATGGTGTTTTATCCCCATACAAAGATTTAAGTTAATTAATGAACCCTTGTCGTGATAATCCAATCAAAAGTTGTGAAAAATGATCGCACGAAAATGTTCACGACTTAATTCCATTTTTTTGCCAAATTAATTTTTTCAAGTTATTGTAAACAACACAAATGATAGTCGTACTTTAACACATTCTGATTCGATTGTGCTACAAAAATGTCAAACTTACAGAAAGAAATGTTTAATTGCACCTGGTAACACTTAGTGTAGCCTAGGCCAGAAATATATATAGCAGCCTTTATAATTTGTTCTAGAGAGCAAAAAAAAAAAAAAAAATTGTTGTAGATGAGATCAAATCTAATTCCAAAATGTGTACATGGTAGAGTGCCAAACTTCTGTATAAAATCAAATTGAGCTATGCTCCTCAAATTGTTATAAAGAATTACTTTCATAGACAAAAAAACCAGCAAAATACTACAATGCCATAAAACAAACGAGTTTAAAATGGTGACAAAATTATAGATAACGTTGGGATGGGTGTAAGAGAGAAAATATGGGTAAGCCCTGCTTCAAATGATCTGCTTGGAAGGAACCAACCAGGGGTGTCTGTTTAGCGTCAAAGGTGGTTTGCAGGCTCACACCTTTTTTCTCTGCAGCTCGTTCCAGCAGTGTCTACCTATCACCAAAAATAGTGGAGTAGGCTTTCGACGAGTTTAAATTAACGAGAATATAACCGGACTTTTAATTCATTTAATACGACAGGAATGTGGGGATTGGGATTGTTTATGCAATTTGTTGTTGTTGTTTAAAAAAAAAATAGATTATGTATTTTCATTAATGTGTGATGCCAATGGGGTTATGTAAGTTAAAATTATCTTCATTAAGAGTTATGCTTAGCACAACGGTCGCTTTTCCTTTGTTGCTATTTTTTTCTTCCATTATCCTCTTATAAGGCCTGGTGGGGAATAAAAACAACAGGGAAGCTCGATCGTTCGTATATAAAAAGTTAGGAAAAAAAGCTAACCTATGCCAAAAATATATTTATATCTTAGATTAATATGGGGTTTAATTGTTTTGTAATTTTAAATATTAATTAGATTGTGATAAAACAACAATAAAATTAAAATAAAGATAGCAAAAATAATAACAAAAAAAAGCAAGGACTACCTTGATCTACAAATTATAAATTTTTTATTAATCTTCTACAAAATCAAACTTGGAAATTGAGATATGATCATCTAGAATTTGATCATAATTAGTATAGCGAGCAGCTGCAACAATGAAAATCGCTTTAAATTTCCCCACTTTTATAGGTTTTAACTGTGTCAGTTTCTCTGCAATAAGAACTGGCTATTTAAAATTCTATTAATTTGGTATTTTCTACCTTTGCAAATTGATAATCCAAATAGTAGAATGGGAGAAACCGCTTTATTTGTAACTCCCTTCAAATGGAGGAGAATAAACTCTCTCAATATTTGCAGAAGCTGAAAATTACTAAAAGCATGAACCACAGCAATAAACAGTTTGCCAAGGTCTTTACAATGAGAATTTAAACAAATTCACCAGGAGGTATTCCTTTGATCCCAGTAAAATATTATAAAATTTGACTTCGGCAAGACTTTGAATATATAATATTAAAAAACCTGTTGTAGAATTTCTTCACGTCATCAATAATTGCAGAGTAGGCATTTTTTAAGTTTTGTGTTAGTTAACTGCTCAAAATTTAATGGCTTCTGACTGTGACAATACTTAATGTTATATCAAGTTTGATAAAAATCAATCCTTTACTTCTGGCATAATCCTGGTGACCAACAAATTAACTAAGAAACAAACAGAGGCAAAAACATATTTTAGTTGGAGGAGGTATAATTAGTGATTAATGCATTTTATGACCTCCAAAAACGAAGTTGAACAGACGTTAGATTTTGCTTGCCTTAGCATGTTGGCTTGTTTGTTTGTTAGTCACCAGAATTTTGGCAAATTTACAGATTGACTTATATCAAACTTGGTACGAAATTATATAAGATCATAGTAACAGACCATTAAATTGTAGAGAGATCAATATCAAAGGTCAAGCTAACCCAAAATCTTAAAATTGCATAGTCGATATTAACTTTGAAAAAACAAGAGATACATAAATCAATTTCATTTTTTGTGTTTTTGGTTTTGTGCTCTACATAGTGCCACTTCTAGTTGAAATTACTTTAATTTTTTGTGGACACCGTATTATATAACCCTATCTAAATAGCATTATTTTTACTACATAACATACAAGGTGCGCTAAATGGATTTTTCCCGAAACCGACTCATTATGCTTTAACTAAGTCAACAACTTCTGGCCTCTTTTGACCTTACTTGCCCTTGGTTATGTTTAAAATCGTTGCCGATATCATTGTCCATAAGATTCCTTCCCCAAATCCTTCTCACAGTCCAATAACGGACATTGAAATCCTTGTCATGGCAGGAATTTTGGTGATGGCGGTGGTCACAGACTTCATGATTCCAATTTACCGGCGTGGGGACGTCTTGAGTCTCTGAACGAAGCCACTGTGCTTTCAATCATGTAAACAATAATTTATTAGTACCCTACGAGATTCATGATCTCCTCGACACTCACTGGGGCGTGGTGTAAATCAGACACCCTTTGTCTTCACTCCTCAACTGTTAATTTTTGCAAAGTTTTTTTTATAATTGATTATTTGACAAGATAGTCTCATCTATTAAAAACGCAGCCCATTATTTTAAAATATTCCCCCCAGAGTAATTGAGATTGCATTGATGTCAAGTACTTTTTTTTTTTCGCACGCTGTAGGTCCCCTTAATGACATAGGGTTGTTTACTTAATATAAAAGGTTATGAATCTTATACATATATATAAATCTTGATATATTGATATAAGTATCAATATTAGGCATCTTGATATTTTTTTTATAAAAGCTTGAGGGGAGTTATGTATGTAATACTTTTAACCTTTTATTTATTTGTTTTGGTTCTTTATGATTTTTTTTTTTTTTTTTTGTGTCTTTGAGCAATTTCCCTTTTTTAATTTATTAAAAAAGACTAATTCAACAAAATACAAAATGAAAGAAAGTTAGCCTCATTAACTAATTGTAGAGTAAGAGAAAAGGGAAAAGACCAATTTTCCAAAAAGATCCCCACGGATATGATTAATTGTGGCCTAATGATTTTAATTACAAATAGGTACCAGTATTGCACGCATTAAAAAGTATCAAGTAGTGAAACGTATAAAAATAAGTTCTAGCCACAGACCTCCTACTTTAAACTTCAGCTATCTGGTTTATTGAACGAAGTGATGTTGAACAGCTGAAAGAATATAGTTTATAACTACGTCATTTCAGTTGTTGTAGTTACCATAAAATACTGATAAGGAGTGGTCCTGGGACTGTCAAATTTTATTAGGACTGTAATAATAGGATTGCAGTCTCTGTAGTTGTTTTAGACTGATTCAACGCTAGCATCAAGGGAAACAACACCAAAATGGGATAAATAGTGTTTTCTCTGACGTCATAAACTGCATTGTAGTTGAAGAATACTCTAATTCTAAAAATATTTGTCAAACTTTATCAAATGTCTTTAACAATGAAATAAACTTAACACTTGCATTATACACTACTTGATGGCAATATTTGATACTGATGTTTGAATTAAATTAAAACAACATCTGCTAAAAATGACGAAAAATATTACTAAATTTGTACAATTAATAATGTCTTTTTGTAACGATTAAGGACGATTAAAGTAGGATAATTAAAGCAAAATATCTTATAATTTCCATTGTAATAGTTAATTTGTATATACAATTTGGAAATAACAATGTAATAGAAAATGATTAATACATTAATTAAACTAGGCATTAGAAAGATAATTTTTTGATAGACAGTATGTTTTAAGTCCTTTTATTTGTTAAATGCATTTTGACATCCAATAGTTTATTATTTTTCTAAATATTGATGAAAAAATTGGTTTTCATTTCTATAAAGTTTGTTTGTTTAGGCCCCACTAAAATATTAACATCAACAAAATTGATGTCAAATGAAAACATTCTATTACACTAGGCAACATCATTTTCGCCGGCAGTTTGAAACCTAAATTTTTTTGTTCTTTAAGCCGTAGAACAAGAAAGTTACCATTAAAACTTTAAACCTCGATAGGTTTGGCCTTGAAAGCCTTTTTTAGATCAAATTTTTAGGGTAAATTATGACTTAGTGCCATATTTCTACCTTGAAAGAACGATATATATGAAAATCGAAGTAAATAACAAACTGATACCAACATTTCAGCTTTTGAAAAATGAACTATTTATTACTTTATCTTAATTAAAATTGACAACAAATGTATATAAGTATTAAAAAAATAGGTCAAATGAAGGACAATAATTAAGTACTAACAAATTCATTTTTATATGCCGAAATATATGTTTCATTTATTTATTTATTTTGATTTTCATCTATTTAGCTCTTTCATGTCAAAATATGACACTGAGGACAAACCTGTCGAGGTTGAAAGTTTAATGGTCACCTCATGTTTTGTGTAAATAACTATAATAAATGTGGGTTTCAGACTGCAGACACTCTAAGGTCTAGTGATTGCATTTTTTTTGTAAAAAAAACCTATTTATATAACACAAAAACACCTATATTCTTGTGAACTTAAATTTTTTTATTGAGGGAATTCTTAATCAAATCTGGGGAGGGGGCGGAAAAGTAGTCTGAGTCTAAAAATTAATATTTTGTAAATGAAATAAAAATCTATTCTGAGGATAGTTGGGTAGTCGCACGTTGCCTCATATTATATTAATTTTGTAGGGACTAATAGTATAATTAAATTAGATAATTTGATAAAGAAGTAATATTTGATATGGCAAAATTAATTTTTAATTGATTAGTATATGTACTAAATACTTATATATTACTTCATTGAATCTGTCATTACTTAAGTTATTAATAAAATGTTTTAATTAAATCAGAAGACGCACTACAAAAAAACAAATAATTTATTGTGTTATATTTTTGGGCTATAAATTTGACAAAGTGAAAGTCTGTAGTTGTTATCAAAACTAAAAAAAATAAAGTTGAAAAATGAAAGAGAATTATCATATGTTTAATTATTTGTACAAATAATAAATTAGACACTGTCTGTGAACCAAATAATTTATAGATTTAAAACTATTAATAGGGAATAAGTTAAGCTTGTAAGCTCAACGATGCAAAGTTCGAAAACTGCTTCTTTATTTTTATTGATGTATAGAAAACTATTTTTTTTATTCACAAAATACAGGAACAAAATTCATCAATGAACACTTGAAATTATATATTGATGGGTTAGTATGTATAATTAATTTATGCTAAGGAATTAGTAATATAACTAATCTACATACTTTCCCACAGAGTAACTTGTTACTCAACGAAGAAATATTACACTATATTTTATTGAGAGTAATAAATTTAGTACTCAAATTATAAAATTTACTTCAAAATAAATAGGACATAAATTATTACTTCTTATAGAAAAAATTTCGACCAAAAATCTATTAATACATAAGTTTTTATTTTGCAAAGTGGCAACTTTTGGGATTTTTAGGGCTGTGAGATCTTGCTGTTATTTATTTTCCTGACCTCATGATAGAAAAGACGAATATATTGGTTACATCTTTCATAGTATGATTAAATTTTTATTGCTGCTTAGGAATGTATATATTAGTAATATTAAGGCCATCGTTGTGAAAGTTTGATCCTAAAGATTAAACTCTTTCCTCGTAAAGAATTAATTCCTTATCTATATCTTTTTCTGAATAATACTGCGTTCAAAAAACCTATTATTCATTTTATTTTGAGGTGAAAAAAAAACAAAAAACTTCTGTAAATCTGTAACTTAGAGGAATAAAAATTTACATACGACCTCTACTGTGAGAGTTTTACTGCTTATATTAACTTCATTGATTCTGTAATTACTTAAGTTTCTAATAAAATTTATAAAAACCAATCAAACCGGCAATGTTTGTCATTCAAATACCAAGCCACTCAAACCAACTGTCATCCAGCATTAGGACGCCATGACAGAGGACTTTATCTGCAACGGGTACCAGTCCTTCTATCACTACCTGGAATCTATCATTACCACTAAGGGCGGCTATTTTACTAATTAATAGAGCTCAGACATATATATATTTATATTATTCATTTTGTTGAAATTCTAATATTAGTTAATAAATTATAAAATTGTTGAAGTTTGAAATTTTAAGATTTGAATGGAAGACTCGGCAAATAGTTTTATTACATGAATTGTTTATTCATTTTATTGTTTATAATTGTATTCTTTCACGACAATTTCCCAAATAAATTAAATGGAATCCACACTTAACTTTGAGAAATATTAGTATAACTCGTTATAGTACTTTAAGAATAAAAACTACTTTTTTTTTTTTAAATACATAATTTTTAAGAAAAAAAGTGTTTTTTATCAAATAAATAAAAATATATATGTTATATCCCATCATTTATTGAATTTAAACTTTAAGAATACCAAAGCAATTTACATATAAGAATAAATGCCATAGAAACCATATTTATATATAAGTGAAAAAATCAACTAAGGATGCTTAATATGTCAATGGGAATTATGCCAGCTTTGATTCTTATATATTAGTATTAAATATATTTTTGCAAATAATTTATATTTTTTTGTGATATTAAAAAATTTACATAACATTATTTGATATATTTGTGAGTTGCCAATAGTAAAATAATTCCCAATCTTAAAGTAGATAAAGGTTTCTTTTAAAGTGTATTTTTAATTAAAGTTCCATAAATTAACTTATTTTTTATAACGCGGTTAGTAAATTAAGTAAAAAGGCAACTCCAAAAATAAAACATAGTTAGTCATTTAAAATTTATATTATTTTTTCAAAAATTATCCCATCAATTTTAGCACTTTAATCATAATTTAAAATGGCAAAAATACTTGTATACATATAAAAGATTAAAAAAAACCACTTATATTGAAATAATATGCAAAACATGAGTTCGGGGTTTCCACAATATATAATTTGTTATTCTTAAAGTAGAAAATTATTATTTTTTATTTTAGGCATATTTGCATAGTATTAGTCCACTCAAAAAATCCTGAGAGCGCTCTTGCTGAATTAAAAAAGTGCGGCACTTACTTTTTCGCTCGTTCTATGAGTATTTGAATTCGACAATAAATTTGATTATGATTACAATTGCATTCCTGAAATTTATATATATATTTTTCTGAAAAATGAAGAGCTATTATAATAATAAATAGAGATAATATCGTACAAAAATAAATATAACTTAAAGATCTAAAATTATATTTAACATAAAAATAAGACCATAAATTGATTAATCCTATTAAATATTTGATTCGTTGACACTTATAATTTTATTTTTCAGAGTTTTCATCATTTAAACTCTGACATCTTTCTTCAAATAATTAGCAACATCTAGAAAATGCTCTCTCAATGCTAGCTGAGGACAGCAGTGTAAAATCAGAAGGTAAGGTTTGTGCTTGATTTGATCTAACGGCAATTCTGCCAAATATTCAAATTACTTTTAATAACAATTATTAAATTGATATAATTGACATTACCACATACAAATCAGATAATATTTAGTCCTAATGGGTAGTGATTCCAAAACAATATGTCTTATAGCAAATTTATATGTGTCGTACGATTTGTGACAACCATGCATTATTTGCAATAGCTTATAATAAATCAAATAATTTGTTAAATTTAAATAGTTGTGTCAAAAAAAAAAAATAGTCTTTTGGTGTGCCACTGTCTTAGAAAACATGTAATTACGAGATGTCGTGTAATATAATTCAAGTAAACCTGATAATTACAAAAAAATTAAATAAAGGACTCCCAAGTTTTTGAACTTATGCTTGCGTGGGATCATATGTCAATTTACTAAGTATTTTAGTTTCGGAAATTCGTTTACAAAAAAGAAAGATTTACCTTCCAACGTAATATCCAGACAAGAAGGAGACGGCAGTGTCTCTGAAGTAATTCCGGTCTGAGTCTTCTTAGAATGGCTATCTACATTTCCTCAGTCTCAAATTCAAAAGTTTCATCCTCCTAGGCCCATCTGGTGTGGGCACCCATAAAAGACACACATACAGAAACTGTATTATATGAATATATACTAGCAAAGGGTTACTCGGCACTCCTCAGGCCAAGAAAGGGGGTGGAAATCATATTGGCAGTGTTAAATGTTACTTCTTTTTAATATTTAGACCCCTTCGTTGTGGAGGAGTATAATTTTATCTGAGCGTCTCTTTATATATACAAGGTAGGGCAGAAGATATTTCAGTTACACATCAATTTTATGTGTCAAATTTATATGCAAATGAATCACCAAAAAAATTTCTACAAACATATTTTTTATCTACGAATCCAATATTTTTTTGAAAATCTATTTTTTGTACCTAAAAAAACAAAGGTGCAAATTTCACTGGTTTCTTTTATTTCCCCTAACTTTTTGATTTTGAATAAATTTAGAAAACCTCCATTTCGGGTCGTTGTTTTTGTCAACCCTAGTTACTTTTTGATCTATAACTCAACCCCTTATCTAGCTTAAAAAACAACTTTTTTGTTTCGGGTATAGACCCTTCCCCCAATAATAATCCGCACACCCGTCCTAGCCTGACCTGTTGAAGAGATGCACTCATACAAAGTTTTATCCTCTTAGGTCCAACGGTGTGGGCATCCAAAAAGAGCACACAAACTGTTATATATATATATATACAGATAAGATAGTCATTGGATGAACAAACTCATCAACCACTACAAAAATTCTTATTTTCTTTAATATATTTTTTTAATAATTTATTATCATAATATGAAAAAAACCGCGATATTAGGGGAATATACCGCAGTATTGGTACAGGGAGTCAGAATAATTCCAAACACCACGTTATACGTAATCCACGGTGTATGAAACAGCGTTATGGGAGAACACCTGTTCATATTATTTCTTCATATATGAATTTCCAAAATTGAATATATGATCTCATAGGTTTATTCCAAAATATGCATAAACACCGGAAAATCTTTACAATTATTGTCATGGAGAATCGTGAAACTTTTTAATTTTTTTAAAATCTATGTACACACATGTAAAGGTTGTAATTAAGGTCATATGTAAAAACGAGAGAAATCCTTTTGATCGTTTTCCGCTGTGTAAGTACGTATGTTCATTAATCAATATATCATCTTAACTGCTTGCATAAAAATAACATTACATCATTATAAAAAAATTCAACTCACATACAAGAATAATAACTTATACTTTTCAAAGTAGATATGTATGGTTACCTATGATAATTAGGAAGGAGGTGTGCTATAATTATTTAACAATCTATGAACGTACACACATAATATATGTAAATCCTTCCATTAGAAAATGTCTAGTCAGAAATTTCACCATTATGAAATACTATTGAATAGTAGGAATCTTGTATGCATAGAGAATTTTTTTTAGTGTACACTGTATAAGTTTGCCAACACGTCATACTTTCTTTTTCTAATTGGAAATTGGAGACAGCGACAGAGGAAAGTTAAAATTCAATTACAACCTTTATATACTAAGAAACTTGACCAAAAGAAGAATATATTATTGTCATTGGAATAAAAGGAGAGAGACATCAACATTTTCAAGATACTTGGAGAATTAACACTTTGGAGAATCATGAAATTAAATGGAAGATACCATTGTTTGGTGAAGGTAATACGTTTCTCTCTTATAAAGTCAACTGGGGGTAGGGGAGGGGAAAAAGGGACTTAGAGTCGATCCTAGACTTAGGAAACAGGCGGGAGGAGATCACATCGTAGAAATGGTGGTACTTAATGAGATGGGATTTCTTTCGGCCTTATCCTCGGTCGATGAATCGACTCCTCTCCCTCTCTTCCCACTCCAATCATATAGTTTTGCGTTGCTTCATTTAGACAAGTTATTTTTATAATATTAAAAGGTTTCGATAATTAACTTTTTAGCAGTCTGTTGTCGCAGTCTCCAATTTTGAGATAGAAAGAGAAAGTATGACGTGCGAGCAAATTTATACAGTGTACTCTTTTTTTATATAGTCTTTAAATAGTAAGAGTAAAAATTATTTCGCTCCTAGTATATTATTAAATAATAAATATTGTAAATATTTCATTTCATATTTAATTACATTATAACACCTGATGTTAGAAAAAAAAAAGTTTTAAATATGGAAATTGTGGAGCAAATGTGGTGTAAAAAATAAAATCAATATGCGAGGTGCAAAAAGTAAGGTGACTTTGTCCATTTAGGAAAAAAATATTTACTTTTCCATCAATATTTGTGTTGTCCCTTCTAAAATAATCCCCCTAAGATATAATACATCCACTTGTTTTTCTAACCCTTTTTCCAATCCTCGAAACACTTCTCATAAGTACTTTTCGGTATTGCCTTGAGTTCTTCCGGGGATGCGGTCTTTATCTCCTCAATTGTTGCCTTTCTCTATTCCCTTATATTTCTCTTCAGTTTTGGAAACAAGAAAATGTAACAAGGGGCCAAATCTAGTGAATATGCTGGCTAAGACATGATTGTAAGGTTGTTTTTGTCCAAAATCTCTCACAATAAAGATGAGTGATAAGGGTCATTATCGTAATGCAAAATCCATGAATTGATTTCCCATAATTCTGGACGTTTACTTTGTATTGCATCTAGCCAGCAGTGCATAGTTTCTATAGCTTTATAGACTGTATGACCATATGGTTCAAAGTTTTCCTCTGTTGTTGACGTGCTTGGGTGTCCAGAACAGAGCTCGTCATTAGCATATTCCCGGCCATCTTAGAAGAGTTTGTATCACTCATAAATATTTTTTTAACTCTGAACAATAACACCGCATGACATTTTTAACATTTCAAGTGTTTTGGAGTATTTAATTAATTTTTTTAGAGAAAATTTGATGCAAATTCTTTGATCCATATTTTTTTTTTTTTCAATTGCAAAATTGCAGAACACAAAAAATGTTTATAAATTTTATGTCTCTCACAACCAAAGTAAATAATAATATATAGTAATTATATGTTCGTGGTGAGTGTACTTACATTAAAAAAATAGAGCATACCAAATGTACGTTACCTGCGAAATTTTAAAAGTCACCTAACTTTTTTAACACACCACGTATAATATTTAAACAACTGATAAGTTTAAGGCTTTTGCAATCTCTTTTCTCTTAAATGAACTAAAAGATGTAAATACAATAAAGACACAGCAAATACAATTCAAAAATAAAGTCGGAGGAATCCAAAAATATTGAACAAACTGTACATAATACCCATAATGTTTTAAATAGCTGTTATTTTGTCTAATAAATACTAGTATTATTTTTTTAGGGTTACTACAATTATTGTAACAAAGTAATACAGAGTGGGGACAAAAAACTTCCATTTAATTACAATTTGATTCTCTTGTTTTTAATTACAAGTTTTATTGCAGAATCAAACAACAGCTGAAATAACTAGTTTTGCTGTTATCGATTGTCTCTATGTCTACAAATTTCCGAAAACAAGGAAAAAGGCATCCTGCGATAGTGCTGAGAAGGTTGCAGAGACCGTTTTCATCTCCATCCGGACAGCATAAACACACAGGAAGTCTTTTACAGCCCATACAGCCAAGAAAAATTCCAAAGCAACAATATGGCTGACCTCTCTGCTGCCTCCATGTGGCAGCCCTCATCCACCCTGACATCAACACATAGGACTTTGCTTTTGGGGGTGTCTTGGAGAAGAATATCTGCCACACTTTGCATCAAATTTGGATTCGCTTTGAGATGCCATACTGACGCAATGGTACAGCATGGACACGGTCTTCATTATGAAGAGGTAAATTCAGTATTTAAACATATAAAAAATTTGATTTTGAGTTGTCTTTTTGTGATTTTATAAAATCATATTTTTATTATTTTTAGTAATATTATTGGATTGCCTCTCTGTAAACACTAAAAAAACTGTTTGGAGAAATATTTAATGTTAGTCTGTAAATATTAATTTATTTATGTAGAGATTTTTGATGGGACGATAATTCGGAATCGGGAGTCCAGTGTTTTTTCTGGAATCGGTATCGGGACCAGCAATTTTCATCAAAATAACCATTTCGGCTAACCATAAGATAGACGTTGCCTTATAAAGAGTAGCAGGAACAATGTGGTAATTATAAGGGCAGTTCTTATTTAAAGATTAAATTTCTTCCATTCGTGAATAGAAGACTTAAAAAAAATCGGTCCAGTTTGAATAAGATGCTCCTTTACTATACCATTTAATTCATAAGATATCGACCCTCTTTTTGATGGAGCAATCAGCTTTGTAAGGATCCTATATACTCAGCGGGGAGAATGACACTCTTTTTATTGTTAATCTTCTAACCAAACCTTTTTTATATATCTTGAAGTAGTTCATTAAAACTTCAATTCCTCATTCCGCTCAGTTCTGCCAGCATCGGACTTCAGAGCCTGTAGACTGCCTGAATGCTCTTCTCGCCATTATTTTAGTGGCGGTTAATTTCTCATGTATGGCGTTGATGACTTCAAGGTTGTCCACACTTTGGTTTTGTTGCTGTTGGGATCACAGGTGCCCTACTAAAATGGCAAAAATAAATAAAATGGGCATAATTTTGGTTATAAAGTGGCCAATAGGGCTAATTTAAAAGCTACGTATTATTTCTGTAAATTAAAATACTTTTTTTTTTTTGCATAAAATTGTCTTTTTGTCCACAGATACTTGTTGCAAGGAACTTTTTGTTGGTAAATTTGATAATGCAAAATTTGTTTTTTAAAGTATTTTAGACCCACTGTTTATGTGTAAGGCTTTGTGAGTCTATATTCAATACTTCAAGCGTTAATAGAAAATTGTCGTGTAATTGGAATTATGGTGAACCCTGTCGACTCCTGTTTTCTTTTTTAATTTGACACGCTGTGCTTTACAGCTTTTATTTATTTATTATTATTATTTTAATATGTCACCTGCTAAGCACTAGCTAAACACGCTCGTTGATAAATTGTAATTTCTTAAAAGAAAAATGAGTTCATGGCATCCATCCAAATATTTACTCAGACGAACTTTGCTTTATTGGATTGCTGGAAATCGTTCATGGATTAACAAGACCTAATATTAATTCAACTCTATTCAACGTTCAGAATACTGATCAGGAGAAAAGAAAAAATTAACATCAACATTGACAAGAAAATACATGGATTATTTCTATATTTTATGCATATTAGACATGAATATTTCAAGTATTAAAAAGAAGGATAAATAAATTATAATGTGAGTATTATATTTTTTAAAATAAGGTTCGTTAAGTTTTACAAATTAATCTAATTTAAATGGAGTGTTTTTTAGTGATAAAATAAACTTATTTTATCAAAATTTTTTATCAAATTGTTCTTTGAATTCTGCTTCATTCAATAAAATAAGGGGATTTTTTCTTTCCAAATAAAATGTGACTTAATTTAATTGTAAGAAGTTAGAAAAAATATATTTTTTATAGCAAATTTTCAACTAAAAGTAAAATGATTTATGTATGTATTTTTTTTTTTGTATAGCAGACTGATTTGAAAAAAATATTTTTTGTTGATGTATGTACTTGGTCTGCAAAATATCTGTTCCGCGAAAATATTTTTTTTTTAAACCCAATTTGCTCTCCAATCAATTATTGGATTTAAAAATATACTACGTAGATTTTGAAAGCTTGATAGATTTAAATTTATTTAATTCAATGAAATCATATCAAGCCTCAATTAAATTTTCTTACGAGACTGAAAGTGCGAGCGGGCGGTTGCCACTTGTTCTCTTGGAATTCCTTCTTGATAAGTTCGTCATTGATGTTGGAAAGGGCTCAGTAAGTTTGTCGTCCAATTGCACCCTACAAAAAAAAAGTAGATCAATCAGATTTAGATCTGGGAAGCTTGGAACCCAAAAGTCCGGCTAGATGACATCGTCAAAATTTTCTTTGATCATTCGATACTTTTTTCCGAGGGTGGAAGGGAGTCAAGCCCTGCAACCAGAATGAACCTCCCATTGGAAAACATGTATGTTTAGGACTTCACCTTTGTCCCTAGACCGTCTAGGTAAGAATTAATGATTTGCTGGATTTTAAACACGAATTCTGGTGTCCAAACATAGTCACTTGTGCGTTTGACCTAAGCCTCCATTGCTATTGCTTCAATATAATATTTATAGGGCTTAAATTTCCACCGAACCTTACGAATTAACATCTTACTTAGACTTAGAGTTTGATCAATTTTTATGTTGTCGATCCCGACCATAGACGTACTGGATCTTTGACACTAGGGATCTCACAGCCTATTTTAAGCCCGACAATACATATATTGGGTATTTAAAAAAACAAATTTTTAATCACCCGTTAAAAATGTCTGAGGGTATGTGTTCAAATTACAAAAAGAACAACTCAGTTAAATATGAATCAGTTTTATTGTTGATAGAATCAGAAGCAAAAATGTTATTTTCTATAACACATTTTTCATGGAACATTAAATTATACAACCAATAGACCTCAAGAATTATCAAAAAGCAAATGCTTGCAAACCTCTTTTTGTTTTGCAAATTCGTTGATTATTTCTAACATTTTATAGCTTCAATAATGTAAGTGATTGTACGTTTAATTTTTTTCCTAGTTTTTTTTCTTTCTTTTTTATTCTTCCCTATTCCCCCTTTTGAAAATAAAAACGAGACCAGGGACATCCCGTCAGGTCCTTGATATGCTCTTGGCACGTATTCCGAGGGAAGGTTCCATAACGTATATAAATAGTTTGGAACAATGAAATCGTCCATTGATTGTTTTTTTTTCAACTGGTGCAGGTTTCGAGCAAAGATAACAATCAAACATAAAGCCAAATAAGTGCCCGTGTTGCCCAGAAAGTGCCAAAGAGGCATCATAGATATATTGCACACCCTGTATGGAAGTAGATATTTAAAGAATTATAAAAATATGCAATTTTCGTTCTTTCAACTCAAATCTATTCATAAGTTGTTAAATACAATTTAATTTATTAATTTGTCAGTAAATAATTTCTTTGTTAAAAACTTTAAAATAAAACTGCATGCATTATTTTTAAATATTACTCTACTGCGTTTTTAACTTTCATGCTCACAATTATTATGATAATGATAATACAAGATGTAAATATATGTAAAAGGATTGGATGTTACGTCAGCATTGTTGAGGTTGGCCATTTTACTTGACTAAAAAACAAAGTTTTATATCGGTATAAACCTTCTTTCAAAAATACTTACATTAAATTAAAGGAAAAATTTATATTTATTTGAAAGGAACCCTTTTTGGACGAAAATAAGTTACATGAAATATACAACATGCCACTATAGGGAACCCTGCAGATGGTAAGCTGGTGGGGCTGTAGCCCCTCCCCAAACAAAAAATAAGGAACTTCTGCTTTCTTAATACAATTACTTTTGGTCAAGATGAAATATTTAACGCGAAAATAGGTGTTTTGAATGTTGAAAGAGTAAAAGAAGATTATTGGCCTATTATTTTGTTTCTTTTAGGAGGAAAGATTCAATGGAACCTTAAAAGTATTAACGTGACGTACTTTCAAAACCTCTTAAACTTATACGCTTGATTCTTCTCGACTATAGGAGTATTATATAATTAAATAGATAGGCCTCCCCTAAAGCCCTTACACAAACACTTTCAACTACACTTTTTAGGTACATGTCGAGGGAAAGAACTGCAGTGTCTATAATCGAAAAACTGAGGCCCTCAAAGGCACTGGACGCCATGACAAAAGACTATAACTGCAGCAGGTATCAAACCTTTACCATCGTTTGGAAGCCATCATTACCACTAAGGGATGTTGAGTCATAAGCCATTTATGGTATTAATTTTGTTGAATTTCTATTCTGAATAGATACATTCTATCTATTTGAAGTTTTAAATTCAAAGTGTTCAGATTTTAATGGACGACTCAGTACAGTAAGAATATTTTCCCTTTATTATTAAATAAATGTTCAATGCATGATATGTTAGTGATGTTCAGTTTTTTTCTGACAAAAATATCGTTTACTAAAAAACATTACAAAAGTGCAAAAACTGTTATAAATATAACAGAATTGAAGTCACAATTCTGAAAGTAACATTTTTTGGTATTAAAATTTATTTTTGTTACATTATTTAAAAACTGACGACAAAACTGTTATAAATATAAGTTGTTTATTACAATTTGTCTCATCTCAGCCTCTACCACCCTATCCACAGGGAGTTTAAAGCCACAAAGAGCAACTCTTACCTGATTTCCTTCCATCCTACTACACTCCTCCTTCATTGTATTTGATAAGAAAATGCCATATTGGTATCAACATATATTGGTCCTTCCCTTCAACATACCCCCGACAAATTGGTTCATGGTTTTTGTATCTTTAAAGATTGTGAGGAAAATGTCTTTTGAGATAAAGTCGTAATAGTACTTTCAGACCACTTCAGTACATCTTATACATTTTGCGGGGGTCAATGTTAACCTGCCACAGCCTGGGACGGTTTCTAAGAAACTTCTTTATTTCAGGGGAGTGCCACTGCCTTCATAACACTTAGACTGCTTGTATTTTCCTAAAATAAAACTATTTTTTTTGTCGAAATGATTGAAAAAGGTATTTTTCACCTTTTTTTTTATCAAGTCCCAACGAATAGTATTTTTGTTGTTATTGTTGAAATATCCCGGTAGTGGGGTCAAAATACGTTTCTTTTAATGAAAATACAATTGGAAAAGTTTGAGCAAATTTGTACGATGTTTAAAGGTAGCTCAACTATCTCAAAGTTATGAAAATTGGCAATTTTTTATAAAAAGTTACTTATTTATCGTTTTAGTGAAATAGTTCCCAATACAGCTTTTTTTTCAAGACGGCTTAATTTACTTTATTAATGTATATTAATGCTGTTCTGAGAAAAAAAAATGTATATGATGTGAATTACAATTCAAAATAGTTTAAGATCATCATACGATGTACCTTGACTCGAAAAAAAATCTCTCTCCGGTTGCCTTAGTATTTCAAACATATTACTCAGAAAAAAAAAATAACCCCATTTTAATAAGTACATTGTATAATAACGCTTCATAGAGTAGAATTTATTATTTTTGTGATACAAACTAATAAAATATGTATCGCACAAAATAAAATAAAAATATTGAGTATAGTTGAGTATAAGAAATTTCAACAAAATAAATATAAGAAACACTCTTGGCTCCATACCTACCTATATAAATAATGTATTGTTCTTAAAAGACAAAGAGTAACTCTGAGGATTTGTTGCTGAGTTATAATTTTTAGTTTTACTCGGATTAGTATGGAAGATTGTCATTAGGGTTATTCCTTAATATATCATTTCTAGAGATGCTTTTATTTTTTTTTCAACTCATAGCTGTTAGCAGATAATTTAATGTAACGTCTAATCTCATACTTTTTTCAGGAAATTTAAGTTACCGTATTTTTTTTAAGCATACTGGCAGATCATATTATTTTCAACTATAGTAATTAAAAATCGATTAACACTGCTTCAGTAATAAAAAATGAACTTTTTTTTTTTTCAATAATTATTATATTGAATTTTTTTAAATTTAAATATTACACTCTGATTTCTTAGATCAAAAAAACTTTAAAACATCCAAAAATCCACATAGACAAACATTTCATTAATTAGTAAATGCTTAACAAAACTTTATAATACTTTTTGTTTTTTTGAAAATTTTGACAGTTTCTATACACTTAAAAAAAATTGCACTTTTAGTTATTAAATCCAATAAAAAATTGTTAAGAATAAATGTAATTATTATATTAAATTCAAGTCACTTCACACATTGTTTTTGAAACAAGGTTAATCAGTAGCAAGTTTCAGTTCTCACTGAAAACTTACTAGCATAACCAATGACGTAATGATGCCTAAATACATGAACATAACTTTAGAAATTAATTAAAAAACCTATATATGGCATCAAAAAAATATAGAATAAATTAAATAAACAAATGTAAATTACTCGGTATTCATAGTTTTACATATCATTAAAAGTTTTAGTATTGCTATGATCTTTGTAATGAATAATATAAAGTAGCAGGAAATTCATTGAAAAATAGTTAATTTTTCAAGTTAAATAATATACCTTAATATTGAATCAAAGATAAAAATGAGACATTTTTGAGATCGGAAAAATTAACTTTTTTGTCAAATATAATACATGTTTAATTCGAATAAATAAAGCATGGTTTATTCTACTTTGTATTCACATTTTATCAGGATATTGTTCAACTACATGCTCAAACTTTAAGAAAAATAAATTATATGTATTACTCAATTTAAGAAATCGCCAACATGTTATTTTGAATACAACCGACATATTAATAATAATTCAAGAAACAAATTAAACTTCTATTTAATTTCTTGAACATCTTGCTCAATAATCCACATGTTATCAACCAACTTCATGTACTATGGTTAAATGCTAAACTGTTTCGTGGTCCATAGACGAATAAATTTAATACCTTACATGCACCAGAAATAAACAATTTAGAAGAGATAATTGCAGTCCAAATCATTATTGAACGACAATTAAAATTTTGACTATTTAATTGTAAGGAAAGGATGAAAACCAAAGTATACTTTTATGGTGAAGAGGTCTGTATTGACTCTATATATATAACTCTTATCAACACAAATATAAGACCTTAAGTATAAGTAAAGTAAGAATAAGTAAATTTAATTGGATATTAGCCTTCATTAGTTTTTGTATCTTATCATTCTTTATTTGGTTTATATATTAACATACATATATAAATAAATCGGAGCAATTGCGTAAAGAGTGTATAAATAAACATTATAGTTTCTAGTTAATGCTCCGGGGTAGAAAATTATCTAATATTCTAAAATCTATCTATAAAAAACCGAGAAACATTAGGGTTGGTGGTTTATTATTGTTCTTATTATTATGTATTCATAGTACCTTGTATGTATTACAAACGAGTAAATGAATATAGACTCATTCTATATATACTATCAAAGTAACAAGTCGTGTTTTTTTTTATAATCTTTAAGGATTATTTATAATTATCAACCAAGTCAAACAAAACGGACAGAACATAATAAAACGATAGCAAGTCAACCTATGGAACAAGTATCCCTCTACTTATTCCACCAAGATAAGAAGGATTTTTTATTAATGGTCGATAGATTTACTGGATTTCCTTGGGTTGAACCATAGAAAAAGACTACGACAACAGAAGTACCTAATATTCTACCAGATTAGTTTTATGCCTTTGGGCTCCCAAAATATGTAAGAAGTGATAGTGGCCCTCAATTTAAAAGTGAAGAATTTATAGAATTATCTAATTTTAATGGCATTATCCACGAAATTCCATCACCTCACTACGCTCAGTCAAATGGACATGCCGAATCACCAGTTGAAAATATGAAACATTTAATGGAAAAAGTAGATTATAATTATGCCAAATTTAGAAAAGCCCTAGTCGAATTTCGGAATTCACCAAAGGGAGACTGTGATTCTCCAGCCGAGATTATGTTTAGAAGAAAACTAAGAGGAGAATTACCAATGTACGAGAATGATCAATATAAACAGCAAATTACTTTCCAAAAGGGGGAGAGAGTATGTTTGCAAGATGAGAAATCAAGGAGATGGAAACGAAAGGCCGTCACTATATCGAAGCATAGGCATGGAAATTCCTATGAGGGAAAAATGGAAGACGGGTCCAGAAAGCGAAAAAATTCGATTAATATAAAGCGAGATTATACACAAATGGAACTAATTTCAGATATACCTAAATCTCCGACCAAGCTGAGACGGAGTCCTTGTTTTAAAGCATAGAAAAGGGGAGATGGTGTGTCATTGTTCTTATTATTATGTATTCATAGTACCTTGTATGTATTACAAACCAGTCAATGATTATAGACTCATTCTATATATACTATCAAAGTAACAAGTCGTGTCTTATTTTATAATATTTAAGGATTATTTAGTGCTACGTATTTTTAATTATAATTATCAACCAGCTGGTACATTACGAGTTTGTAATGCAGTTCGGTTCGTAACTTTTTTACTTTCGGTATTGTAGGGCGTTACTTATATATATAATTACATATTAAATATAAAATTTGGATTATTAGTGTTTGTATATATTTAAATAGAGAGGTAAGTTTTTTTAATCCTTTTCGCATTCTGTGACATAACAAATATTTTATGTATTTTCTGATATAAAAAAGAGATAATGACTTACAAATTGATAAAATACATCCCACTGGACGAAAACCCAGTAGTGTAGTGAAGGTATAATTGAAATAAATTTTTCAATGTTTCCATTTTAGCTTGTCGCTACCTCGCAATTAAAGGCACACCAGTATCAAGAGAAATATTCTTTTCGACAACGGCCAATATTGCTACTGTTAATCGTTTTTACTTATTACCAGAAAAGGTAGACAAATTCTTTTATTTGCAAAAGAATAATTATAAATTTGTGTATAATAGTATTATATAACCCGTGTATATTTTATATGAAGCCTCTTTTTTTCCTTTTTTTAAGAAGTTCCGTTTATTTGCACAGAAAAGAAATTATAAAAGAATAAAAAATCTAAAAAAACTTGAAAAACTACATAAATTCTATTAAAAAAATATATTTTACAAAATACCGTATCGAACCGGATACCGTGAATGGTGTACTGTGGTTCATAAGGAACCGTGGGCTTGGCGTTCCTTCCCAGCCCTAGTAAACATGCAACTTAACATTCGTGATAAATATTTGTTAAAATGTTTTCCAACCCTTTTTAAAATGGGAGGTACTGAATTTCTTTTTCTGCAAAATTTTATCACTTAGATCCTGTTGTAGGAATTTCCATTACGACAGAGACATAAGAGTCGAAGGTACATGTGACACTTCTCAATTTGTCTTCCCAAATAGGCTGAGAGGTAGCTAGTCGGCTACTGATAACGGCTTTACAATTCAGAATTGCAATTTACAGGGCCATTGTTACCGTGGAAGTTTCATTGTTCTTCTTTGAATTTCCAAAAATAACAAGATTTTTTTGGTTAATGGGTACAAAATATTAAGAGTAAACATTTTATCATAAGTTATCTCCATGCCAAAAGACACTACTATTCTTTTCCAACTCATACCGAGGCCCAAACTACCCATAATTAGTTTAAAGAGACTATACAAAAAATATACAAGTTATCAGCTCGAAAACAAACATTTCCTTTGCGTTAATTATAGAATTTGATCATACTTAAAAGATAATATTAGCATCTGAAAATGAGTTGTTAAAATAGAAATATTAGCATCTGAAAATGAGTTGTTAAAATAGAAATATTAGCATCTGAAAATGAGTTGTTAAAATAGAAATATTAGCCTGTTTCGAAATGATTAAGAGAGGTAGATTTGGGGGGGGACGAAGAGCTAGCTACAAAATTTCAACTGCATCGATTTTCTCATGAATTTCATGGTGGAAAACATTCTATAGTTATTCATAGATATACCATATTTGCACATGTATCTTTATTCGTCGCTGAAAATGAAGACTCACATTTTTCATTTGTACATTTTGATATGCTACAAACTGGACAAAACAGTGTCTGAGATCTGCACCGACCTTACTATTATTTACCTTGATGTTTTTCCTAGCCGTGCAACCATCTTTTGATAGGCTGGTGAGATCTGGGATGACACTTTTAAGCTCGACGAAGGTTTCTCATCAGGACGTCTCTTAGATAAAAATAAATCCAACAACAAGGACCTGGTAAAGAACAAACCTTGATTCAGCGTTCATGAGGTCTCAACAAAGATTTCCCACCAACCACAGTGGTTCTTAGACTCCTGACTGATGATCTCTGCTTCAAAAGAGTCATCAGTGTTTTGGTACCCCATTCCTTCTCTCAGGCAAACAAGGATGAGCGAGTGAAGTGCTGTAGGAACCATATTAAGCTCTTCCAGGACTAACAGAAGCAGTTTTTGGAGTTCCATCTGCCATGATTCTTCAGGGACCATTGTCAAGACGTTATCTGAGCCGTAGAAGATCATATGAAATGATTTGTTACTTTTTTTAAACTTTTGAATGTAATTTCTTGTCCTACTGGGGCAGTCTCAATCCTTTCAGAGCAGTCTAATATATAAGGTAATTGATAAAACCAGAAAGTTTTGCTATAATGAAAAAATCATTTCATACAGTGTCTACTCCGGCTCAGACAACGTCATGAAAAAATTCATAAAAAAGGTTATAGAAAATGAAAATAAACAAATTAAGGTATGTTAAGGTACGTTTGAATTTCAAGATCCTATTGAATCAGAAAAAGAAGATACATTGCATTAGAATTGTAGCAAGAAGTACATAACTTCAAAATACATTCTGAATTAGAGTAAAAAACATTAATGGAAATTTAAACGATATGGCAAATTATTGTGCTTCGGGAAGGAGTCATCATTTGCTTTATTCAGTTACACCAGAAAAAATATATATGTGTTAATTAATATTATAGTATCACTTATAAATAATATAGCTCAAGATAGCAATATGCCATAATATATTAAGGTTTTTAATAATAAGTTATTTACTAATTTGAAATTATTTTACTATATTGAATTTTAATAAATTCATCATTAAGAGGTTGGATATAGTTAAATGTATGTAATATCCAGCAACCGCCGCTTTGATAACTCCTAAACTACATTTTTTACTTTTTATGGTTTATATTTAACCGACGAGGTTCTAATGACGTCACCAGAAATAGAGAGAAATAGTTAATAAATTTGCTTTGTTTGGCCTCTGAGTGTGTTGTTGCCTAACTTTGTTCTTTTAAGATTAAACAAGGGTCATATACCAAGTGGTTTAGTTATATCGGAACATTTTGAATTTTATACTTCAACAAGATATAATTTATTACTAGAATTTCAACAAAATTATTACTAAAAAGAAATGTTTGTCTTAACTATTTTAATCATTAATGTTGCCGTTCTTAGCAGAAATTACATCTTCCAGGCGGTAGCAGAAGGCCTGGGACCCACTGTGAATGTATTCTTCTGTCATGGCGTCCTAGTGTTGGTATGAAATTGGCTTTGAGACCCTTGCTGTTTGGATGAAGGACACATGCATACAAATGGTGTAGGTGAGAGGTTTGCTATCAGGGCTATAGGGAGTCCAAAAGTGTAAAAAAAAAAGATTTCAAAAGAATCGTTGAAAAGAGTCTTGCATCGAAGGAGATGGGTTTCTTTTATGCCCCTTTTTGATAGCTGTCTGGTCTGGTGTGAAACCCCGAGATTTTTACATGTACTAGAGGGATATCCCTGGGCAATTTTTTTTAACTCCTTTGGGTCCAGTTTGGCCTTTTTGAAAGAGTTCTTCTTCAGTGTCAAAGTTTGCACGAATTCAAATTCGTTTATCACGTTCAAGTGTCATTTTCTTGACTTGTACGTAAGCTAGAGAGCTCAGGTTGTTTAGGTTTTATTACTAATTGTTTATGCTTAAATATATCGAAATATAGATTAATTTAAATCACATTAATTATTGAATTAGTAAGTGTTCAGATTTTGATGGACCACTTGGTATTATAAAAAAAAGGGATATTAAAATTTTTATTATTACAGCATAGTTTGTCTGTTCTTCGAACCTTAATAACTCGGAACAATGCCAGTTAATCCCACTAGTGATTTAATAAATCACAACATATAATTATTTAACTATTATTGAAAACCAATAACTTTCTTCTTCCTGGGCAATTTTCAATATAAATATATACGAGTAGATATGTAACATTAACATATATTATATTCCAATATGTTATTCTTAGAATTCTTTTATAACCTTAAGGAGAATATTACTCATTACAAAAAATCCCTTAAGGTTTAACTATATATGTCCATTTATCAAAATAGTTAGTTCTTTATTGATAAATATCTATAATAGATTAATCAAAGTTGATATCTTAAAAAAAGTTGTTATTGTTTTTTGAGAGGGGATGTTTATTTGTACACATATTTTTTCTTAATTAAAGGAAAGTTATTTTGACGTTATATATACAGGGTGAGGACTCAAAAATTAGAATCCTCTTCGAGACTGTCTATTACCAGTCCTAAAAGTCTGATAATTTTGTACATGGTCCCATTCTAAATAACTGACTAAAAGCTACAATTTAATATTTGTTTTTTTGCGACAAGCAAAACGGCACATCTGCTTTATTTTACCAAATAAACGGCCAAAACTATAAAAATTGATATAATATATTGCTTTTTACAATTCCAGTTGTAATTTAAGTTTTATACAACTTATTTAATAAAAAATATATTAACTTCAACTGATTTCATAAAAATTTTAAACTATCTATCTTTATATTTATGAAAATAATTAAAATATAATTTATTTGTTAAAGAGGACAAATCAAGAAAAAAAATTTACATCATCAGAATCATCGTTTACTTTGTCAATATAAATATTGATTTAGTATCATCCAATAAATTTTGTTTATTTCATTTAGAACTATTTTTTCAAAGGTGAGATAGTAAGGGTCAATCCTTATCCGAAGTTCTGATCTTGATCATCTTCTTGTGTGATGAAGTTTGGTAATTTTTATTTATTTATTTAATGCTTCTTGAGATGACTCAATTACTTTTTTTCATGCATAAAGACTTTACTGATAGATGGAGGCAAAATGTACCAATCATATATAAATATTGATTGACTGACTAGAGTACGGAAATAGGCTCATTATAGAACGTATCATCCCAAAATAAAAATTGAGATAGTAAAGATTTAACCATAACAAAAATGTTGTCAAGTTCCGTTTTCGCAATATAAATTAACATAGATTTATATATTTTTTGGGGGGACCTACTTTTTTTATCAAACAGTGCACATGCAAGCCGTTATTACTTCTTGAACTCTTGGACCCTATAATTTTTTTTTTTTTAATTAGAAATTCATAATATTATAATACATATATTTTTTAAATCACCATTACAATTTTTTTTACTTCGTATGGAAACCTTTGAGCGCTCAAGGGGGGTCCCCCAAAATATATTTATCTACGTTCTTTTCTATTGTCAAGACGCAACTTCGTACCTTTCCCACGGTTAAATCTTTGCTATGTCAATTTTTGTTTTGGATGATACACTAGATTATTCAATCTTGCAGTACACATTAAAGCAAAATCTTTATTTTGGAAATGTGTACAAATATGCACAGTTTTTATTTTTATTTTATACTCATCACTTATAATGATGAGAACTGACCTCAGTGACTTTTTTTTGTGCACACTTGTTCTTCTATACTAGAGTATTAGGTATATAAATAATTTTATGTATGTACTTAAATCATAAAAATGGTAAAATTTTCAAAAAAAAAAATATATATATAAATATAAAACTTTACAAAAAATTACTGTAAAATAGTTACTTATAATTATTGCATTGAAATATTTTTATTTAAAATTGTGAATGAAGTTTTGAATAGCCTTCAAACATTAATTCAATTATATTTATATTCTCATGCGTATAATATACTTGCAAGTTAAGTAATAAACAAATAACTTTTCTATTGATTAAATTGTTTTTAATGCCTATACAACAATATATATAGACGCTGTTCTAAAACAGGAGAAATGATAGCTTCTTGGCTGAATCAAGAGCTGAGGTTGAGGGAACCTTCGGGACCAAACATCAAGGTCAAGTCATGGTCCTCTACGTCGTGAAGTCCGATGGCAGCAATATGCCTCCTTACTTCTTCAAGGCCAACGAGAAAGTCAATGTGGACGTCTACTACAAGGTCCATAAGTGTTGAAGAGCCCTGAAGCCTGTGATGATGGAGGAGTGGAACAACTTGTCCTCGGACTTCATCAAGGGCAGTTGTGCTTCTGTTCGTCACCGTATTGAAGTCATCATTCATACTGGAGGGGGACATATTGAATAAAAAGTGTAGAAAATTGTTTAATTTTCAACTCTGGCTTCAAAAGATTGCCATAAACATGGCACAAAATCAAAATTTGTAAAAGTGAAAACGCCCTTAACATTTTGTAATTTTTGAGCCCTCACCCTGTATATACTTGAACTATGAAGGACTTTAAAGATTTTAGTAGATAGAAAGAGTAGAGGAGAACGTGTCTGATTCGACTCCAGCTAGACATGGGCTGATATCAAAATATTTTCCGATAGATATCATTAAAAAATAATTTTCCTATACGATATTTTAAAAATGATTAGATGTCCCAGTATGCCTGAAGGTATAAGCATTGTTTTGCCACAAATAGGTTGTTTCGTTTGCTAACAGATTCAAATACTTAGGATATCATATTTTATTAGTTGATTAATAATAACTTGATCGAAAGGGTGACTTGTGGGAGACAAATTTATCTGGTTTAAAAATATTTAAGTTTTAGGATACGGATTTAATCAATTGGAATGCTCTCGGTTAAATAATGTTGGCAAGATGCCCATTTAAAAAAAGGAGAAATTTTTATGGAAGACAAGCTTTTCAAGCCTGAATTCTGAATAAAGTTCTAAACGATCATCACCTTCTAGCGGGACTAAAAGATGAGTGTCCTAATAAATACATTGAATACCAAGTAACTAAAATGCTTAATAGGCAAAAGATCCCCATAAACAGACGAATACAATTATATTTTAACCAAAGCTTCATTTAGAAATGCGAAGGGCGGTATTTTAAATCAACTTCAGAAGAAGCTATTACAAATTTATAACTTAATGGTCTCCGTTTTTAAAATACAATGTTCCAGGTTGTAGGAGTGGAAAAGTTTTTAAACATTTTTAGTTCTTTAAAAAATGTTAGGAATAGGGGTATGTAAAAAATTACAAACTCATATCATCAGCAATGCTTTGTCATGCAAGTATTTTATGGGAAAACTTCTGAAAAAAAGTTATGCTCCTTTAAATGTGGAAAACTGGACGACCAAATAAATATTTTTACAGATTATGTGAAAACAATTAATTTAACAAAGCTTGGGGCAAAGATTGGCAGCTCTTGACGATGAAGGTTGTGTCCATGGCGTACCACAATGTCATGATGGCAATCCAAATTTAGAAAGTGCATCATATATAGTTATCCAAGGATCTTCCACTGCAAAGTCCATAAGGCTGAGGTAAGAGATGAAGGAAGGCCAAATTGAGGGACATCAGAAGTCACACATTTTGTTCCTGTATATAAGTTTTGGTTCTCCTTGGGTGTATGTGGCTATAATGAACTTATTGATGTTGTAGGCAGTCCTGATAGAGATACACCAGTATCTTCACCCTTCTCTGTACTGAAACCCGCGTGGAAGAGATCGCACATGCATTACCATTTTCTTGTTCGTCTGACACTTTTATACTTAGAGACATTAGATATAAAAACTTCTTTATTTTTCTTTTGGCTGTCTTGTTGTTGCATAGTAAAATCTTGTAATTAAAAAAAAGAAACAGGGGTAAAACATTGATTAAATGCTTGAGTAGGTTCTGGGTGGCCCCACTCTGTACTCTAATATTATTACTATTACAACTTTTTTAAAGAAATAGGCTTTTCCCATATAGTGAAACTGAATACATCAACCTTTAGGTTTTTTTTTGGTTTTTTTTTTTTGTAAATGAGTTACAGTGGAAGCTATCATTAGTTTTGCTAGATTATAAGCTACCTGTTTTATTTCTCTCATGTTATATGTACTTGGAGAATATTAATCATATTATTGAAGGATAGAAATCCATTAAAGATGATTATAAATTACTACAAATAAACAAACAAACATCTTTATTTTTATAAATAAAAACTGCAAAATCTACTTAGATACTTTGTACCATCAAAGTATGAGATATATACATGTGTTGGTCTAGAAATCTTGGAGTGGTTTGAGACCGTTATGGAAACGACTAAATTGGTGAAATTTCAGTATGGAGTGGTTTTAAAGTCAACTATAAATAAATCAGCCATTTTTCTGGACTTAGGTTTTTTTTTCATAAGGGGAGGGGGGGAATGACGTGTTTTTAAACACTCACAGATATATTTTGGGCCATTCATAAGCCTTGTAGTTTCTTTTTCACTAAATTTATACCCCCTTCCCACGTGTGTAATTATTAATGCAAGACTACCGTTTACGTGGAAATTTCGTGGATGTTTCTTCAGGAAACTATCTTGTAGCTGAAGTCCTCCTTTAGCAACTCCCTCATGGACTTTTTCAGAATTTCTAGCTCCATAAGAGCCTCCTACTTGACTTTTGAGTGTTGGCTTCAATCAGAGCTAGAGTCGTCATGATCTTGGCTTGTGTTATTAGCCTCCTTGATCACTTTTTATCTCTAAAACTTGTGTGCCCCTTACTCAGCATATCCTTAACCTTGTACACGGTCGTAACGTTGATGTTGGACATCTCGACAATGTGATTGAGCTTATTACCTGCCTCAATCCACTTTACGATTTTTGTTAAAAAAACCTCCATTTCCAATCGTTTCAGCAAACGGCTTGTACTTTCTATTTTCATCAAGTTAGAGACAAAATTTCAATGTGGCAATATTTAAAATAAATTCACACAGAGTCTGTACAAATTTCAAGTCAGTATATTTACTTAAATCCGAGCTATGAGACTGTAAAGACACATCCATTGAACTTTTACGGACCTAGTACATATTTACATTATTTACACTACATGCATTTTTTTATTTAACTTGACAAAGTTTTGATATATTTTTTAAAACATCAATTGTAATTTTTGACAAACTTTTATAAATCCAAATTATTTTTAAGCATTCTAAAAAAAAAATCCGGCTAAAACCCCTTTCCCCAAAAATTACTTTCTCACCGATGAATGCGTATCTTTTTAATATTTTTTGAAAGTAATAAAACGAAACTCACGAATGTCGAAAAAATTATGTATCTAAAGTTTCCATCTTCATAGGGTGTTTTTTTTTAAAATTCTATAGCCATTTTGAAAATGACTTTTTTTAACGACATTATCTATTTGTAAAGGGATTCATAAGTTTTGGTCGGAAAATCTTTTTTTTTCTTAAGGGCTTTAAAGATCATATTGCATTCGAAAAAGAATCAACCCCCCTAAATAAAAGTGTAATTGCTGTATTGTATTAAGTTATATTGAATCATTATTTTATCTCGGTAGGGATATGTGTGGTATTTGTGTTATATGTACAGTTATATTATTAGTATATTGATGTATTATAATAGTGACGTAATTGCAACAAATGACATCATCACATGTAAACGGTTGATGACTAATAAACAAACACTTGTTTATGATATAACCGTCTGTACTAAAACTGATTTAACTCAAAAAAATAAAAGTGAGTAATGTCATAATTGAAATTACTCAATAATGTAATTTAGAAATTATATACAGGACTGAACTGGACAGGATCTAGACGAAACTGGATGGTACATCAGTCTTAAGTCCTAAATAAGGATTGACATAACACAACCTTTTTTAGAATTTAGGATTTTAGAAATAGATAAAATTATTACTGTATAAAAATAAACTAAAGATTACCACAATCCTAGAAAACAACCCAAATGGTCATTTAAAAAAATGTCATTCGATGAAAAATATATCAAATTTTTATATATAGAGAGTCCTTTTATTATTTAAAAAAAAAAACGTACATTTTAAAACCACTGATTTGTGTCATTCATGAAATTAATTCTATGTATAAGAAAGAAGCATAGTATTGATGAAGTAGTTAGATTTGGGGATTACCTGTGCTTTTAAATCATATATGGAATGACGTTTGAAAAAAAAAAAAAAACTCATATCATTAAATATAAATCTCATTATTAAATTATATTGATTTTTTTATACAAAATATTTACATTAGGCCGGTTTGTTTTTCAACTTTTTATTTTTTTATTTTCAAATACGACTAGTTCGGAAACGATGTGACATGTTAAAAAAATATCGTATGCATTAGTTGTTTTTTTCTTACGATTTCATTTTTAGGTAGCACATCGAATTCAATTTTATGGAAGGAGACAAAAAAATTTATTTAATCAATACAGATTAAAATAACAGATTAATCATTATTTTGTATATATTAATTATGATGAACATTATTCTAACCTATAAAAAATATAAAGACATTTTTTTATAGCTACTCTATAGGGAAAAAAGAGAGCATAACTCAAAAAAAATTTAGTTTATCTTTTCAAAAATGTAAAAAAAAAATGATGCGAATTATACGTGGATTATCGAATTTTCATAAGTTTTTTTTCCATAGAAGAATTTTACAAGAAAAACTTGTTCAATATTTTCTATAGGGTAATAAAATATCTATCAAAATTATTATATGTAAATAACTAAAAATGTCATTTTAATATCTATATTTTCTAAGTAAAAAGTTTTTGTCTTTTTTTTCTTCAAAACTTTATGGAAATGTGCACCTAAAGATGACCTTATTGGGCAATGCAATTTACTACAGGTAATTTGGTAATTTGCGTACCATATTAGAACTTTTCCATGCTAGCCCTAATCAAAATTCAAAAAAAGTTGAGAATCAAACCGTCCTAATGTACATAATGTAGATATATTACAGCGTTTTTCTTTCAGTAAGCTTCTTTTTCATATATGAGATAAGTAGGGATGTGAAAATTGTCAAAATACTCGTGAGAATACTTTTCTTTTAAAAGTTTATGTTGCCAATCTGCAATATATTAGTGATCTTATTAATTATTTATCTCTATTTTGAGAACTTAAACATACGAGTATTACCGTGAGTCCATTTTAATTGTAACTAATTTCCCAAGCTCAGCTTAATTAATATACTCAAAAAATACAAACAGTAGTAAGACAATTAGAATTTATGTATTTATTGTACTCTATATACACAGTTAAATCTCAAATGTCCACCCTTGGGCTCCAGTATGGCCTTGATCCTAGGGCTTGAAGATCTTCTTCAAGTATTCCTTCGACATATCCTCCCAGTCCTTCCCCACAGCAATCTCTAGGTGAGGTATTTTTTAGCAAATTGTCGAAAAATCACCAAAACGGGTAGAAAACGCATAATATCCTCCCGTGTACAAGCATCGAAAAATATTTGACATCATTTTATATTTTCTGAGACAAGGTTACCATATAGGCTTTTTTTTAAACAGTTTTTCCTTAAAAAATTAGATTTGTGCAAAAGTTGAAATAAATATGTATATAAGAAATGTAATTTGTATTTTTGTTCATGTATCACTTTTTCATGAAATTTAAATTTAATAGGTGCTGTGACCTATAGAAATATCTTGTACGAAGTGACAAAGGCCTTCCTCTCGATGATTTCCTAAATCCCATAGTCAATGGGGTTGCAGTTTGGTGAGAACGGAGTACAAATTAACAAGGACCAAAAATTTGACAAGTTATCTTCACTCAACTAACGAGTTTTTTTGCCCTTGTGGCCGGAGTCTTACTTATAAAAAATAACCATACTTTTTTATTCTATTTTTAAAAAAAATAGTAAATAGTTAGAAAAAATAATGTTTCCCATTTTAGAGGGGTTAGTACTAAAAAAAAAGTCCCCTTACAACGCTGATTTTATATAATACAGATTTTTTTCTATTCCTCAAAACCACTCCTTGTATCCTATTTGTGCAACTCGTTATTCAGGATAGGTATGAAAATCTTACCATAGATTGGGACGGAAAAAATCGGTCCATAATTTAAAACGATTAAATTTTTCGTCTAAGATCGCAGTCTGGACAAAATATAAGTCCCAGTTGTCTAGAAAAAATTGCTTTAGACCTACCTGTAAAAAATAATAATTTTGGAGCAAGTATTAACACTATGAATTATACATGGATGTTCCTGCATGAAAAAAAAAAATGGTGAATATATTATCTATAGTATGTTGTTAAAGGCAAAATCTATCAATTTACTTGAAAAACGTCTTATTTTCCGTTGATGTATTAAAAAAAAAATGAAACTTTTCCTTTTTAAAGCACCTACAAAAATAAGAAAACAAATGGAAAAAGAAAAAAGAAGATGAATTGAATCATCAAACAGTGTATTTATCTTTAAAAATATACTATTCTTATACATACAGAATTAAAAAAAAAAAAAACCCAAGGGGCATCAGATATGTAAATCCACATAATAAATCGCTTGGAAACTTTATATTGTGCAAATTATATATTTCCATTTACTTAGTTAAAAACCGCTTTTATTAGATTGGGTTTTATTGCGTACTTAAAAGTTAATGCTTTTATTTTCATTCATCCGCCATCGCACTTAGTCTTAAATGTGAAAATATGTGCTTGTGCCAAAAAATTGTGACCTACTTGGCTCTTACACCCAGTAAATTTATTCGCAACTTTTTATTGTAGAAATAACGTCAGTGTTAGGGCTTGATCATATATTTTTAATCAAGTTTAGGTCAATTTAATTAATTAATTTAATATTTTATTGGATGGTTGATTTTTATCTCAAGATGTTCACCAACGAAGGATTAAATAAATTTTAATGAAGGTAAAAAGAAATGAATATTGAAACTACAAAAAACCTAAACAAGTAAAAATTAGTTTATTATGTATCTATACAAACAGACAAAGTTTAGGCATCGTACATAACTTAATTTCGTCATAAGTAAATTGGTGATGCATGAGTTTACGTTAACACTTATCCGATCGTACAGCACAAGAAAATTGTTCTGTCGGACAGTTTATAACAGTGTATATGGTGCCCGAACGGATATGTGGTCCCAACTCCTGCAAATTAAGCTCCTTTTGACATGTGACAGAGTTATTTAGTTGTTGTATAATGCTTTATTTTAACAAATTTACATCGACAGCTATTATTTCCTGTTTATAACTCTTGTACATGAGTAAATCAGAACTTACACATGCACAAATCGTAACATATACCGCATCCTCAAACTGTAGCATACATAAACATGAAAATCCTGTGTAAAATCGGCATGTTAAAAAGAAGCCGAAAATAAACATGGTAACCTTTAGAATTTGAAGAATGTTTTGGAGGAGAGAAAGAATAATACTCATAATGTTTTATTAGATCAGCTATAATCAGCTTTGACGATTGAGGAAGGAGAAAAGGATATGAACAAGAATATTTGCTAAAATTACTTTGATGCGGATGCCCAATTCTACACCAATTCCAATAAGTAAACGTACAACATATCACCAGGGGGATGCTTTGTCTTTTATGTGCCCACACAAATGTTCAATCAGGTTTAAATATAATTGAATCTATTTAAGAAAATATGTTAAGAATTAAATAATAATGTCAACTGCAAAATATTTTTCAAAATACCCATTTTAAAAAAACAGGCTAGCTTATAAATACACCGGATTTTTCTCGCTATATATAAATTGATTTTGCTAATTTTTCAATAGATGGCAAAAAATGGAAAAGGAAGGGCCACCATTAAATATTAATTAATGTCAAATACATTTTTCCAATACAGTTGTATCATAAAAGGAACAAAAAAGACGGTGAGACAAGTAAAAGTTAAACATTTATTTTTAAGGGGCACCCTAATTAGCAACTACTCTAAATCATTAATGGTTTTTATTCAATATTTCTTCAAAAGAGTAATTTGTGGAAAGAAAAATAATTAACAATATGGATACTCTTTTAAGTAAAAAATAGATCAAAGGAACAACTGTGCAATGTTGTAACACTAAGCACATGGGCTAAAAAGTCCCAGGCTCAATAATTAAAACAAGTTTTTTCGTTCATAATTGGTTTTTTTATTTGCTTTATGGAGCAGGGTCCCTTAATACTCTTTTCAAGCCATTACTTAGCTTGAACCGTATTTTTATTTTTCCCATTAAAAAGCAGTATAAAATAAAAATACGATATTTTTTGGATTCATTGATTTGGAAATAACATAAGTATCATCACACTTAGTGCTATAACTTGGAAACAAAAGAACAAATTATCATGAAATTGGGTCAGCTGTTTTTTAAGATTAATACTAACAGAAATGAAGTGAATTACGAAAAATAGCGTCATCTATTATAAAATAAAGTATGTTAAAAATCGATTGACCGATTTTGAACACATTCCTGATGTATGAGTTGTGCCAATATGATTTATGGAACAAATATTATTTCAGTATGACGTTATTATTCTGATATTTATAAAACTCAAAGAAAATCATCCACAATTTATTTTATTAATATAGCAGATCAAAGCCGAATTTTCTTAAGGAACAATCCAGACCGACTTTTTTTTAAGGGATTGAATCAGTTATAACGAAACACAACAATAATTAATTGTCGGTGAGTAAAAATTGAGAAATATTTTTGAATCTATATTTTTGGGAAAATTTATATATTCTCAGCAAGGCCACAATGGGCAAAGGCTGACCAGGGTAAGGGTGCTTCTAAAAAATTTTCAATTTCTCTATGTACGTTTCGATATTTTGCACTGACGAGAAGATTTTCATCGCCGAGCTAGCTTACAACAGCTACAACGACAGGGTGCTGAGTTGGAGCATGAAGTACATTTCTCTGAAGGAGTGCAGTCTGTTAAGGGTCCAAAAGCCCGCCTCGGTAATGGTATGGATGGGTGTTACCTCCTGTGGGATGAAAACGCCCTTGATCTTCATTCGTGAGGGTGTGAAGATCATCTGGACATGTTACAGTTCCAAGTACTTCAGTGGATCCAGGAACAGCTCTGGGAAGGGTTTTACTTCTTCCAGAAGGACGGAATACCTTAACATACTGCAAAGTCTGTGCAAGAATGGTGCCAAACTCCTTTCAAGCGCTTTTGGTACAAGACATGTGGCCCCGTTCTTCCCCAGTTCTCAACGTAATGGACTTCTGAATATAGTCCATTGTGGAGAGGGAGGTTAGTGTCACTTCCTAAATCATAGTCTACCACTTGGAAGCTGCAAGCTGTATTGCTACAAATGGGGGCCATGTACAATGAACTGACACTCATTTCGAAGGAAACATCATCCTAATTGCAAGGGTGTAAAAAGCTGTATCAAGAAAAAATATTTGTCACTTTCTTAGCTTTTAAGACTTATGGGTCGCCCTGTATATAAAAGATATAATCTGTGGTACATGAACATAAGTTAACTCCTTTGAAAAGAAAATGATTTTATTATTATACCACAAGAAAATGAATACACGCATTCATAAAAATATATTTTTGGACAGATGTCAAAAACTTAAAATCATCATTTTTACGTATCTTGCAAATTTGAATACTAGATGTAAAGGACATATAATCATAAGGTATGTTTTTTTTTTCTACAAGAGTTTCTGTCATGTTTTTTTTTATCATATTAATAATGCTGAGAAAAAAAAACTTATAAAAATAGTTTTGTGCTTCATGGAAACTCCGCTCCATTAAGCAAATAATACTAAAAATATATAAATAATAATAATTTAATGAATAAAACAATTTTAAACTAAAAAACGTGTTTTCTTTATTAAGTCCGTGACTTTTCATCCTCTGCTTTAATTAATAATCAAAAAAATGATCTTTGTTTTTGCGTCAACATAACTGCAAAGAAAAAAAACCCAATTCTGATTATAATTATTAATTGTTTATATGTATGTAAAGCTGAATAAATTATGATCCTTATGTACCTTTAAAAATATTTATATTGGCTACAAGTGATGATTGAATATAACATTGACAATAATTATAAGAAAGTCGTTTTTATAATATGATAAAAAAACAAAAACATTCAATACTAATTTCATTAGGATAATACTAATTCTATTCCAAACCCGTTCTATCCTGTCAAAATGAATAAAATTATAGATCTACATTAATATTTTAGTGACACTTTGATGTTGGCATTAGTATGATATATTATTTATCGTTTATTTTTTTTGTATAATTCGTTCTTTCGAACGTTTTAGGTTGTATTTACAGCATATAATTTGGTAAGTAAACATCAATTCCTTCAATCTTAATATTATGTACAGGTATAATTATTTCCCTAATTATACGCTTAGATCTTACCACTACAATTATTTTATTAAGTGTACAGACAAAAGTATATATACAGTTAGGTGTAAACATTTTATTATTTTCAATCCGGAATGACATTAGTGCAAAGCCACGGCGGAGGACAACAAAATATATTATCTCTGAACAGAGGAACAGGGGCTGTTATGGCAACTTAGGCTATCATCTTTTAGGGCTGATAATGTCTCCAAGTAAACAAGATAATTGGTTTCCCTTTAAAAATGGCGAAGAGGTACTCTTCTTGCCATTTTGGTAGAAAAGTACAATTTTCTTAGTCAAGTTTTCCCTTTTTGCCGCTGCTAGAAGCCTTGGCTCTTGACTTTTTTCTTTTCTAATGGAAAAGGTAGCCCGTATCCGCTATTGCCTGCGTATGACACCCTCTATCGGTAAATGATTACAAGTTTATTTTCTTTTAATTTTTTAAAACCATAATAAATTATTGTTGATCTATTTGCGGGCCTTACTGAGTGAGAACAAGGCCCGTATACAGCACCAGGCCACCAGTTGGTCATCTCTGCTCTAGAGGCTTCCATCAAATAGGAGTGGGCCAAGCTCGAGTCTGACTACATAGTTAAGGCCTGCCAGGGGTGTAGGCCTCGAATTGAAGCAATTATTAGAGTTGAGTGCTCACATTGTATTCAAATTGTGTCAAGCACTATTTCCAGATGATTTTCCTCACAAAACCTCTCCTTTAAATTTTAATGTTGAAAAATTGATAAGAATTAAATATGTACCACTAGATAAGATCAAAACGGTAGACTGGTTGTATCCTTTTAATTTTTGAAATGTCATGCGGACGTTGTCAAAATTTTTACTATACATAAATAAAAATGAGTTATATATTCAATGTCAAACATATTCATCAATCTTCAGAGGTTACACATTGTCGTTTCACATGTAAATTTCAAAATAAAAATAAAGTTTCACTGTTGAAATAAAAGTCTATGTAAGCTAAATTTGAGCAATTTATTATAAATAACTATTTTTAGATGAATAAACAAGCTTTCAAAATTAATCCTATTGTTTTCTCATAAAACGATGGTTATCTGTAAAACAGATAAAATAAATATGGTATATAGTACGCAGTTTTTTTGCCCTTCAGCTAGAGGATAAGATCCTAACTTTTTTTTAAAGCGTTTTTAACAATGAAAAAATACTTATTTTCCTCAAACTTAATATTATTATAAAATCAATAGTAGTTGAGTAAGTTCTTATTTAATTGGTCCAGTTCAGTCTTAAGGCTGGTCTAAAATACTTTCCATCCTTCGGACTTGACTATAAATGATTGAAAAAAATACAAAAAATACAAAAAGTTGAGTGACGCCGTCAAAGGGTATTCAATATAAGTTTTTATGAATTAACTCGACCATTACAGTCTTAAGTCCTAACTTAGGACTGTCATAGCACCAGATAGCAATACTTCTACATTTCATTATACAAGTAGCAGGGACGATACAGGGGGAACGTATCTAGTGGCTCACATTTTATTTTTTCAATTTCTCAAGAGTAAAATTTAAACAAAAGATATTCTGTTTTTATGAAATCATCTGAAAATAGTCCTCGGACAACTTTTATTCAATATGTGAAGACTAAACTCGAACAATTGCTTCAATACAAGCCCTAAATCCTTCTTGACTATATAGTCAGACTCGAACTTGGTCTACTCATTTTTTATGAAAGCCTTTAGAGACTGGGCCCTTCTGTAAGGAGTAGCACATACCCTCCCTTTCCTCCAGACTGACTCCCCTAGAAAGAGTAGTCCAATGTGTTTGCGTCTGGAGAGGAGGGAGGCCACATGTTGAGTTTCTAAAAGTCCGGAACTTGTCTATCACGAAGGCGTGTGTCTTAGAGACAGACCTCCCTCTTGAGGGAAATAAAGTTGTCCCTGAACTTTTCTGTGGCCCTAAGCCACATGTTCAATGTAAGCATCTGTATTGAGCCGCTCTTTCCTCTCCTTAAAAATGGGAAGACAGACTTTGCCTATATAGCACCCTAGATTTGTTGTTCTGAAGAGATGTTTCACTGAAGCAAAGGCATTTTCTGGTTGTTTGGTTGTCTTGTAACGCCTGTTTGGCTTATTCGCAGTGACATCAATATTGATTTATTAGCAGTATGTTTGGAACTAAAATACTCATATAATGGGTCAAGTTAGAGAACAGTTGTGGAATTATTGTCGGAAAATGTATGCTTTATCTGTAATATTTAAAACAAAATTAAATCCTGTAACGTGATTGAAATCGATAATTTAAAAAAAACCAACAACATCGAAATTTCCTTTTTTCGACATTTTATAGATTTCAAATCAAAATGCGTCCATGAAGGACAATTTTTTTGGACGTTTGATGGTTATTTTTTTTTTATAGAGTGGGAAAATGCAAAATAACAAATATCAGGCGATACCAAATGTCATTTCGGTACAGTCTAATATATATGCTTACCACAACAATATTAAAAACGTACAGAACTATAAAGGTTGTACCTAAGCGAGGTAAAGCCTTATACCGTACCAGTCCTAATATACATCATAATTTTATGATTTTGGTCGTTTTTATTAAACATTTTTAAAAGTTTTTTAAAGCACTATCAATTAGTTTTTTGAAAATACATAGCATAAGAGTTATTACATCTTATTAAAAAAAGGCATAAATTGCAGAGATTTCTCAGAAATTAATATCAATTTTTTTACACATATTAATTTTGTTTTATTGAACAGTTAAAAGTTAATTTTTTTACATAAAAATAGGTGCACTGACAATTCCACGTAAACTCAACTCAATTTAACTTTTTATTGATATCTAATACTAGCAAGTTAATTGGAGTTAGGTATGTGTTAAACTATTATAGAAAGTTTTTAATCCCTTATGTTAGCTGGATTCACTGTATAGCCAATTGAAGAACAATGTATTGCTTTTATATATTTGCTCAACTTTTAACATAAAAAATGTATTCATTTAAAAAATATTTAATAAAATATTCTAATAAATTATTAAAAATTGCAACACAGATGCTAAATTACTTGTAAAAAAACAGCATACTTAAATCAATTAAGTTTATTTATTGATTGTGTTAATCATAAGTTTTTTCACAAGTTGCATTTTAGTATAGCCTGTCAAAATTAGAAATTAAGAAAAAAAAGGCAAACTAAGGAATATTATTTAACGAACAAATAGCTAAGCATTATAATGTATTGGATTATTATTTTCAATATATTGTAACATATGAATTAATATGCTATACTGGGTTGTCCATTGAAATCTGAACACTGACTAATTCAATAATTAATTAAGGTTGATTAAATTAAATTCATTGATATTTTCATATATAACACCATAAACAATTTGTGAGAAAAGAAACTAAACCTGAACTCCCTATCTTACGTACCTGTCTAGAAACAGACACTTCCATTAGTGCGTTACTAGCAGTTTGGTGTCGCCAAGACTCCTGTCTATATTGTCAGTAAGGCGGAAACGCTGGATAGGATGAAGGGGTTGGTCAAAAAAGCAAAACTGGATACAGAGATGTTAAAGAAAACAGCCCAGGACAATCCATTCATGTCCATGAGTCCCTATACAAAAGATCTTGGGATTTTCCACCAGACTGTCGAGCGAAAATAAAAAAAGTTCGTTGAAACAGTTTGGTGAGGATAAAACACCCACTTTTGACACCGGCAATGACATAAATCGATCTCCTCCGTTGTAATACTCTTTTAAATTAGTCTTTTTAGTTCTTTTGAACTCTTTTTTAACCCTTTTGGCCCCCCTACAGCCCTGATGCTAACGCCCTTGAATATACCTTTTGGTTACATGTCAAAGAACAGGCCTGCAGTGTCGATCATCCATACACCGAAGCCCTTAATACCAATGTCAGCTAGTACTGGGACACTATGACAAAGAACTACTTCCGCTGTAAGTGCATGGCCTTCCGCCGCAGCCGGGAAGCCATCATTGCTGCAAAGGGAAGCTATATAAATGATAAAGAGAGCACAGACACACATCTATCTATATATATATATTTTTTTTTTTTGTAGTTCTATTGTTAAATAATAAATTATATATTGTTGAAGTTTAAAATTCAAAGTGTTCAGATTAGAATAAACCACTCAGTATTTGAGCTATTTAGTTTATATAAATTTGTTCAAAATGTCAATCTTACCTTTTTAACATTTGTATGACCTTTACCTTGACCGTTCCAAATTTAATTACTCTTAATATATGTAGCCTTCAAACAAAGTGTCACCAAAAACGATTTGCAACTTTATCTGTACAACATGTATCAATTGACTACAAAGTTTTGTAAAAATCAATATGTAACTTTTTCTGTAATCATGCTTATAAACAGACAAACAAACAACACGAGATATAAGCATAACATCCGTTTAACTATATTTACGCATATAATTAAGAAAGTTAGGTAAAGTAAATAATATTTTTAATATATTGGATTATTACTCTCAATATATAATAACACTTGAATTAATGTGCTTTTATATATTAAAAAAAAGATACCTTTGTACAAATACATACATCTTGGTGAAGATGTAACAAGATAAATCATACGGCTAGAGATGATCTGGTGTTGGAGGTGTCTCCGGTTTCCTTAATATAAATGAATAAAGGTTTACCATAATTCCAACTCCATAACAATTTATTTTGCGAGTGGAAGGATTGAAAAAAACATCACAAATCCTCATACACATACAATTGGTCTAAAATACACCACAAAAAAACCAATTTAACTGTACTGCAACACAACATCACTGTGCTGGGGCAGATCAAATTAGACAACTAAAAGTGCTCCACTGCTGGACTCTAATAATAAAAAGGCCAGTTTCATGTAATTTTAGGTACCTTTTATTTTAAAGAAAATTAATTAGCTTTCAAATGAGTCCAAGCAGGTTTCTCTCTTGCCACAATTTTGTCTGAAGCTTACATATTAGTGATTTTGTCAATTTTTTTATGACACCTGTGACCCCCCACATCAATAGGACCAACGTCTGGGACAACTGTGCAGTCATCAATTGAAAAAGGACCACGAGATCGCCAAGTAGATTGGGCACCAGCTGAAGAGCATTCAGATGATCATCCGGGCTCTCAATTCCAATAGCAGCAAGAACCAGTTATGGATGGGCGGCGTGAGAACCTCAAGCAAGGAGGCACGCCATTATGCAGGCTCTCAAATCACCAAAACCTGGACACTGTTTTTGAGATATCCAAGATCAAACGTGTATGCCATAGTCAGGAAAAGGATTGGGAAGGTTCTGCCCACAAATTTTAAACACTTTATTTAGTTTTTAGTGAAAAAGGTGCTTATTTTCTGGTCAATTAGTAAAAAATAATTCCTTTTTGAAACAGCATATTTTGCTCTTTCCAATTGCGTCAGTTAAAGTTCAAACAAATCCCAAATACAACAGCTAATACCCTTGAAAATGAAATCAGAATTGTGATATACCTTGCATATTTGCTACTAATAAAAAATTAAATTGCAATGGCTATTGATTGAATTTGTGTCAAGCTGTTTGTGTATCAAACACATTCATATATAGATATATTTAAGCAAAAGTACTACATTGATTTGGAAAAATGACTACAATTTTAACACCTTTGTTCTATGTCATAATTTCTTGAATAAAAAACATAGACTGTATATAAGATCTGTCTTTGCTAGGTGTTGTAGTTCAAAATGCAACCAATCTGCCATGATAACAGATGCCAATTAACAGCTTCCGGCTACTTCTTCCATAGATCTACAAAATCCCTAAGCACTCTCCAATGTTTAGATTATGATTTTCATTCTGTTTATACTGTAGTTATAGTAGTTGTATTGGAAACAAAATAGACACATTTAATTGAAAGAACTTTAGCCTCCCATTGGACCCATGTTCCATAAAAAAGATAACACTTATTAAATATCTTTGAATTAATATAACTGATTAATTGACGACAGTGTTAACTAAGTTATACATCACTTAGATGTATAACACAGACCAGACGTATTTATTTATTTTCACTTTCAAAACTGGACGATGTGGACGTGAAATGCCAAATTGTTGTCGACATGTTATTGCGCGGAATGAAGGTAACTGAGATCTCTAAGCTTGTGGGGATGAGCCGAAAGGGAATCAATGCTTTTAAAAAACGATTAGAGGAGTATGGACATTCAAAAGATAGAAGTATCTGAGAGGAAGAGATAAATTCGGAAAAGGCTAAATTTTTAGTTGTCAGAGCTCCATCAAGAAAAATCCAAATAAGGACCATTCACTGTGTAACAAAGGGCATGTCCTTGATCTCCAGTACGGTCCATAAGATCGTTCATGAGGATGAAGTCAAGGACCACAAGAAATATGCACCTCATCAATGACTCTAAAAAGTAAAAAAAAAAGGCCGCGAGATCAAGACTACTCCTCAACATGCTCAAAGCTGGAACGCCATCAATTTTTTGTTTTCTGATGAAAAGCTTTTTAAGAATAATTTGTTTTCCAACTCCTGTTACAGATCGATACATCAGTAAAAAAACCAACTGACATCTCAAACCATTTCAAGTTTACATTTAAGACAAAACATTCTACTTCTGTAATGGTCCTGGATTCCAATGGCAAAAAATATCCTTCGATTATTATCCATAACAATGAAAAAACCAAAGCAGCCCATTACATCAATCTCTTAGAGACGCATGTTAAGCCCTGGATTGATGTGGTGTTTGGAGATGGGCTGTATGACCTCCTTTTCGTTCATTGACATCTGGCCTCCCAGCTCCCCCGAACTGAACTCATTTGACTATTTGGCTCCTGTCAGTCTGGAGTATATCATCAAGGTGTGACAAGGCTTCAAAAGGAAGTTGGATGCCGTCATTAATGCTGAAGGTTCGCATATCGAATAATCTTATTATTTTACTGTCAAGTAACAATTTTGGAAAAAAATAAACAAAATTATCTCTTACTTCATGAAATAATTCCGGTAGTGAAAAGTATGTAATTATTAATAAGTGTTACCATTTTATAGAACGTGGAGTATATAGTGGAAAATAAGAGGCTGCTATGTACGCTATATTAAAGACCTGAAGTCAAAGTCAATCAAGGATTGATAAAATTTAAAAGAACTATATTTCTAAAGTTGTAAGACTTTATCTGTACAACTTGAGAGCCAAAGTATATTTTGGATCTAAGAACGTTTCTTTGATGCTCAGGGAAGTGTGGAATAACTTAAAATGCTCTAGGGACCAGCAGTTCATATACATAACCTATACCAACACTAGCATACAGAGACAATAATTCTATAAAATTTACAGGCTTTATTTTTTGATTAATATTAAGCAGAGGAATTAAAAATTACATATAATTTATTAAGGTCCCGGACAACACCAGAAACCCCTACTGTATTTCCTTTTAAAACCCCACATGACAATAATTCTTAAAGCTTTAAAGTCTACATTTTTTGTTTTATAATAAGCAAAAGAGTTTTTGGATTTTTTTAATGTCCCGGACAATGCCGGACAAACCTACTTTAGTTTGTATAATAAGTTGTATAAATTTTTTTTAAGCACCTAGTATTCACTATTAAAAGTCTAATGTCTATTTTTTAAGAGATGACCACGTAGAAGATTTAATCAATTATTCTGTTCAATGATTATGCTCATCATGATTTAAAAAATTATCATCAAAATATTGTTGCCCTTTTTTAATCCACATATATAATATTAATTAACATCATTTTAAAAAAAACCTTATTTTAATGGATTCATGTGTTTCTTGTAGCTCACCCACTAATAACCTCAAACATTTTTATTTGAAAAAGTTAATTAGCATTATATTAAATTTTGCAAGAGTGGAAATTTGGAACAAACTGTGACCTATTTACATCTCAAGAGATAGGAATTTTATTACATGAATATATTAAGATAGATACATCTTGTTCTATATTCAAGCAACACATATTTATAGTAAGATACAGGAAAGTTTGTCTGTTTATTTTTAAAGTCATTTTTGAATGTGCACTTAATATTTAAAGGTTGGTTTACTGGATCTATTCTCCTTTTCTATTATCTATATATTGGTTCTAAGATAACATTGGAAAAATTGCCCGTATTTTGTTCAAAGTTAAGGATGCATAATAACACATTATAAATTCCCTTAATATCATTTATGACAAATATCTAAACATATTTTTTGTTCCATCCCACAAGGGAGTACCTTCAAGTGTAAGTAACCTTACTGCAATACAATTTCCTTGCAATTTTTTAAATTCAATCCACTCTCCTAAAAAAATGGATCAAGAGGAATGGTAAGGGGGGGGGGATAAATAGCTTAGGACCTCTTCAAATATGGTTGAACACCCCCCACCCTCGGATTGGCCCGGAAGTAGAGTTGGACACCGCTAATTCCATCCAAGGAACCCCTCTAATACCAAAAAATAGTTCCAAGTCCTTGGGTTGTATGGGGTACTTGGGGATACCCGTAAATCCTTAAAAAACACTGCTAATTCTTCCAATACATCCAAGAAACCCCTCTAGTTCCACTGAAAGTACGTTGAAGATATTATTTATGTGAATGTTATAAACAATTATGGATATAACTTTATTATCACAAACTAGATACAAGTTCTCAGATTTGGTGAGAGTGCCTTGAGAGTCACGGAGGTTGTAAAAGTACAGTTACTGAGGTAATACCAGAGCCATATTATTGATTGTACAAAATACATAATACCGTCCTCGCTCCACGAAAGGCCTCCCTCTTTTCATCTTAAAAAAAAGCATAATAATTATATTGCAAATGCCATGTTGGACGGTTAAAAAATGTCAACAATATGTGCATACTGAAGTAATATTACAGAAATATACATTGAATTAACATATCCTATAAAATTTCAAATAAAATTTGCGAATGTGATACATGCAACTTGTTAATTCGGCACATGATATTTGGGTTTTAACACAACCAAGATTTCCATTTCCATTTTTTTTGGTATCAGAGGAGTTTCTGGGAAGTATGTGATGCATTGGCAGTGGTTTTCAAGAGGCCACATGCCACGTAATCCCACGGATGGTTTTTTCTGAAATTTATTAAATAGGTTCTTAAGGCTACAGAAACAGCTCCTGTAACAATTTGGTTGGCCTACAAGGCCATGGCAGTCTTTAAATAACACATCTTAGCACTTCACCTTTTCAACCTGAGAGCAGAGGTGTATTTTGGATCTTAGAAAGGTTCATTGATGCTCATGGAAGCGGCTGTGGAAGAATTTAACCTTTTTCAGAAACCAGCAGCTCATATACATAACCTGTGGGTGGGGGTGTATTCTTGCATATTAGAGGGGGTTCCTGGTACTTAGAAATGCGGCAAATATGCAGTTAAAACTGCCTTGAGGCCCATTACTTCAGCTTCACAACCTGAGAGCCGGGGTATATTTTGGGATATTAAGAGGGTTCCTTGATGCTAAATAAGAGGCAGATGAGAAATTTAACTTGTTCCAGGACCAGCAGTTCCCCGGCAACAAGGATGAGAATTTGGTGTTTTATCCAGAAAAAGTAACCATTTTTTCATCACGGGAAAGAAGAGTGTCTAGATATTAGTATACTCATTCAAATAAAACCAACATTTTACAGTCTTAATTTTTTGTTTTATATTAAGCAAAAGATTTCTTAATTATTTTCAATTTCTTAATGTCCTGGGCAACTCCGGGTAAAACCACTTTAGTTATAATTACACTTTATTTCATAGAATGTTTGGAAAGTATTACATTTGCTGTGTCTGAGATTATGATCTGTAATGAAATATCAGTCTAGAAAAAATCACTTAAGACCGGACCAAAAAAATCATAATTGGAACAAATCCCAACAGGAAAGAATTATCAATTAGTTAATTAATGTAATGATTAATGTTCAGAGGTTGCGCACAGTTTCAAATAACATTTTTACATCAAAAATAGTCAATATAAGTCTAAAATGGAGGAATTTCTATTAAAATAAGCTTTATAATTTTTGAAACTGTAATTAATTTATTAAGTTTGCCTAATATATTAGAAGTAGTAGTTAAAATCAAATTTACTACATATTTACTTATGAAGAAAATTATTAATAAAACTTTATATATTTTTACTAATGATTTACTAATTTGATAGTTGGTACATTCTTATTATTTGAGTGCTAGATTAAACTAATACAGTTTTAAAAAAATTGTAATTTATATATTTTCACGACCCATTTTGGCTACTTTAAGTGCAATTTTCCAATAATAAAAAAGTAAACACAATCAATTTTCATTAATATATCGTGTTTTCTTTTAAAATTGAGTAATTTTTTGAACTTTTATTTTATTTTTATATACTCATATCTTTGTATTTATGTTACAGTGCGCGAGGAACAATATAGGACTTTTTGATAACGAACAAATAGGTTACACATTTTTGCTTTATTACAGACTTCTTTATTGATATACCTTTTATTTTTCAAAATGATTTCCTGTAACTGCTATTGTCGACTCCAACCTGATCCTAAAGTCGCCACAGTACTTATTCATGAAAGCTTTGGACATAACCACCAACTGCTTCTTGAAAGAGGCCTTGAGACCATTTAAACTTCAGTACAGGTTAGAACAGGTTTTCTTCTCACCCCCTTACAGCACTGTTTACAACCCCTTCGACTACACCTGTGGCATGCAGGTTGATGGTAAGTCCTTAAGTGTCATACAAACACCTATGCCCTCAAAGCCACTGTCAGCCAGCAGTAAACTTATGTGGCAGACCTTCCGCCGTCGCCTAGAAGTCATCATTTCCGCTAAGGACGGCTACATTAATTATGAATACTTCCCAGACACATATTTATATATTTTATGAATTTTGTTGAGATTCTATTGTTAATTAATAAATTATATCTTGAAGAAGTTTATAATTTCAATTGTTCTGATTTTAATGGATCACTCGGTATGTATACTTAAAGGGCTAAAATATATTTATTCATTATATTTTTTATTAAGGTGTTTTGCTCGTAATTACTATTTGCACACTTTGACCTTAATTATGGAACCACATCCTTTTTTAACATCTTCTTTTAAGTTTGTATGGTGCATAAATGTATATACGTATTCTTATATATGTGTCCCATCAACATAAACGCAAGCTGAAATGATTTTTTTTTTCAAAATTGAGTGTGGATTACTTTTGTATTTTGCAACGAATTATCACCAATAATTTTATTAAGAAATGAAAATTATTATTCCATTTGGTGCATTGTTCATTGAATTTGAGAATTTAAACATTAATGAACAAGAAATAAAATACTTTATTTCAATAGGGACATACCAGGGCTAATATAAGTATTTGAAATCTAGTGAAAGTTTTAAATATTAGTTAAAACTAAATTTTTTCTCTGATTGGATTATTTCTCAAATACTTTGTTATGACCTGAGATATGTAAGAAGTGTTAGTTTCTGTTTTCTTATTATATGTACATGTATATTAAGATCAATATTGTTGAGATAAAACGATGTATCATATGATGTCATCTTTTCAAACAATAAAAAATAAGTATTTTGGCGCTTAAAATAGTCGAAGTTTTCACAAATATTAATTTGTTCAACTCCATTTTTAAAAAAATATATATATATTAGCATTCATGTGGTACTACTGTCAATGCTATAGCATGCATCTTTGAGTAGTTACAATGAAAAGAAAGGGATAATATCTTGAATTTTTTAGGATTTGTGAAAAACGTCATTAATTAAGCTTATTCACCCTTGCAGCAGGGATATACAAGGTTCAAAGTCAGTTTTATTGTATGGTCAGCTATTGAAGATATTGGAGAATGTGAATAATATCAGTTTGCATATATTGAATGAAAATGTCAAATTTGCAGAGCTATATAGAGCATACTACAAAGGATTAACAATCCAATTTAGGGTTAAATGACTAAGAAACATTTATATAAATATTGGGATGTATAATATCCCATTTCACTAACAGAGAGTACATAAGAACAATTTGTTGATATAAATTAGAAATAAATTGTGGAATAGCACATATGTAATTCAAACTCTTTAGGTTTTCACAGAGTCAAATACAGATATATAAAATTGCTATTTTTTAGCTGAAAAGTTGACTATACCCCAATTTTTCTAATATAAAAAACTTCCATTTTTTGACACGATTGTAAATTATTTAAAACAACCGTCATATTTATCTCATATAATTAGATTTTTTTATTTTCTTTGGTCACGATTAGTGCTTTTTGGAGGAGAACTCATGATATGTATTCCTATTGATTGAAAAGCAAAGTGAAATGTATTTAAAAAAACAAACATACGTAGCAATACTGACAACCTCTTGGTTTCAATATAAAATTCTAGCACTCCTACCCCCCATAAACACATAAAAGGGTTTCTTCCAAAATGAAAATGATAATGGAAAAGCCATGAAATACAGTTTCAATTTATTTCATAATACTGGATAAAGGTCAAATACTTCTTTTTGTTTAGTAGCCAAAAATCTTGGTATTCTATCCTGAACTTTGGGTTTAGCTTAATATAGTTTTTGGGTACATTGTATAAGTTTCCCCCGCAAGTTATACTTTTTCTTTTTTTCTCAAAATTGAAAATAGGGTCAGCGGATAGTCTGAAATCAAGTATTGTGTCCTTTTAATAATAATGAAATAACTTGATAACGAAAAACCTAATATTGGAATAGGAGGAGAGGAATATTGACTCAATCAATCATAATTATTCGAATAAATTTCCACGTAGGGTTAGAAAATCATTAGAGCTCCTCCTCAATATTTCTAATTATCTATGTGTATATTAATTTTCTGTTCCATGTAATTATCGCAAATGATGACATAAAAGTTCCTCTTCATGATACCAATTACATTCATCCTGTAATCATACAGTAATATATCATGGTAGATATAAGAAATAGTTGTATTGCTCTACTTAATCAGATGTGATCTACTACAGCCGCATTCCTGAGTCCATAGATAACCTCTTCCTTATAATGTGACCTTTGTAATCCTATAAAGAGCTTATTTTCCTAATTTCAAGATAGAAAAATAAAGGATGACTACGGGTAAACTTTTACAATGTACCAGCCGTTTTTGAATAAAAATAATTATTGTTCTACCTCTATTGTTTCCTCACTTCTGACTTCTAAGAATGTATTGACAACCCAGTCTGATGCTATTACCTATAAAAGTCCTGATATTGCTTAGACAAATATCTTTGCGACTCTTCCAGGAGAGCGCAATACACTTGAAGGTGATTATCCGACTTATTATTTTATAATCCAATTCATAGAAGCTTGGAAACTTATAAGTTTATGGAGGGCTAAATTTCGTTTTATTTTATATATTTTAAGTGTTCACATTTTGAAATATTATAATTATCTACTCATCGTGAATAGATCGTTTTATTATTTAGGTCCTAGTATCTCCCAAGGAAGGAATCCACTTTACTCCCTTATGAGGTCAAGTAGTTTTCATCTGATGAATTCTCCTCTCGTCCTCCCTCGTGGAATTCAGAATCCAAATTTTGAACATCTCCTGAGATGAATGATCAAGTTAGAAGTATCATCCTTCGGTTGCTATTGTTCTTCTTTTTTTGAGGAAAAAACTTTATGCAATTGGCATAGAAATCGGAAAAAATATGACGATAATGTTGACTATTTGACATGTAAGCCTTATCATACCTAGTATCGGCAAAAATATATTCTAGGAAGCAAACAATCCGTTAGTGGATTGTTGTGAACTGATGAAAACTAGATTTGCAGTAGTTTTTCGTCCCTTGAAAATTTCTCGAAGTAGCAGACAAATAGGTTGTACAACTCACAGGGACTTTTTGTTTAAAATAGTTACAGAAATATACTGCAAAAATTAGTTCAATATAGTTTTTTAAGTACTGGACGGTTTTTAAGTGATTATTTGATGTTTTTTAGGGTAGATGATTTGCATTTTTTAACAGCAGCAAGAGCAAAAGGATGTCAATTCAATGCCTAAAAAAAGAATAAACAAACTATTTTAACGTTATGCCCAACTTTGTAAACAAGTGATATACCATAAACTACCAATATTTTTATTTATTTGTTTATGTCTTATCAATATTATGAATTACTCTAGTTTAGTTTTCTTTTTTCAGTCAATATAAATCTTAAAATAAGTTCAAAATATAAAAATGTAAGTAAAATTAACCAAATTTCCGGAGAAAAGGAATCTAATTTTGTGATTCACCCCTGAGAGCTATGATAAAAAATCAAACACGATATTTGGTACAGTTTGGTTTCATGCTCATAAGAGTTGGGCAATTATATTTATTGTTGATCAAGTACATGCTAGTGTATTTCAGATTTTTTTGCCATCAAAATTAAGATCATAAGGAATTTAAATATTCTAATTTTGACTTCATTTTTGGGATCCTCACACTTCAAAATAGTTAGAGGTAGCTCTTTTGGATAAAGAAATACACAAGAAAAAGAAGCGTCGGGTAAAAAGACATTGAAAATTGATGTTGAGCATTTTGGTGGGGGACAAGTATCTATAACTCAGAAACAACTCAGAATTATGTACTGAAATTTGCCAGACTTAATTTACTCATCAATTTAGGCTTGTGTGCCAAAAATCATCCAAATTTGTTGGGTTACGTTTTTATTTGTTTTCGTTGATTTGACATAGAATTTGACCCAGCACACACAAATATACATCCCAAAACAAGTAAGGCAAGTCTGATGGCCGCCATTAAGAAGATATCCGCAGCCAAGCCCATGGTCCTCATCATCAAAGCCCTTCCCAATTAAAAGGCAGTATCTAGGCTGACTACATTTTTTTTAGTAAGCCTCAAGGCACATGACATACTATGACTTTAGTTTTAATTTAAAATAAAAATATTAACCATTAAGGATTTATGTTATTTGTTTTTATAAATACGGCAGATAATTGTTCTTCGAACCCTATATTTACGACAACATTTCTAAAAAACAAATTTTTACATTACCATAGAGGTCTTTATTTCTTACAAATGTACACAAGTAATTTCTATCGGAAGATAATTATAATATGAACAAAACCACCGACACGCTAAGCTTCAACAGCATTTTTCCTTTTAAAAAGCAATGTAAAATTACAACACGAAATTGTTTTAAATACATTGATTTGGAAATAACAAAAGTATTGTCACATTTAACATAATAACCAACACTGCATAGGACTGCTAAGCACCACACTCCTACGATACCACTGCATTTGAAAATGCTATATCAGAGTGATTTTAAGACAAGAACTTTGAGCTCTTCTCTACACGCTTTCGTCGATTGCCCGTGTGTTCGAATTATAAAACGATATATTTACTTAAACATAAAGAGACAAGATGCCCCAGAATCAAAATTCACAATAATAATGGCTTTGTTTTGTCTTTCAAGACAAAACGGATCCCTGGAGAGACAAAGGCATTAAAATTAGCGTTATTGAACTCCGACTCTCTTATTACCACCAAAATTATGAATTATCAGCCTTTAGCTGATGAAAGAATTAAAACTTTTATCATTTGAGCTATTGCAAGGAATGCATTCTCCTCTTTGATGGTTCCAGAGAGCTCAGTATTGAAATATGGGGGTGATGTTATTAGATAATACCCCTCGATATCAGCAAAATATTTAGACTCTTTAAAGTGGATTGTGGGATCTTACAAAGCTTATAAAAATAAGTAGTATTACTATGAAAACTGGTGCAATATTAAAAATTTAAAAAAAACTGACTCAAAACTAAAAACAGATTTTCATGAAATTTTATTTGCTGTCTTTTGAAAGTTGGTAGTCATTGAGGTGAAATTAAATAAAACGCCATCTATGACTGAAGGACAGTACTTTTCAGCCCATGTGTTATTGTTCTATCATGTTATCGAGGTAGAAAGGTTTATTTGTATAGAGGGTTTTGACTGACGTCATTAATCTTGGCAGATTATTTATAGGTAGTTGGTAGGATTACTACATGAATAATAAATGTCTAATAAATATTGATAAAACTTCATAAAATGACATTAAGAATATAAAAAAAACTTAATACCTACATTAAATACTACTTGTGAAATTTTCACTTAATCAAAGTAAAACATATGTTCTAAAAATCCCTTTTAAATAATTAGATTTGTAAAATTTAATTTAGTTTTTGATCGATTAGTAAAGGGAAAGGTAGAAGAATTAAATAAAAATATCTTATTCTTTCCATAGAACTTGCTAATTTATAGTTTACACCAGAGATGGGCTTAAGTCAAGTACAATTACTTTATTGAAATTTTAATTACAATTAATAAGCTTATTTTTTGAAGGTATTTAAATATTGTTATATTAAGACAGAAAACAAAACGGTTCACGGTTTGAAAATGATTAATTTGGGTCTACGGTTTGAGATAGCGGTCTGAATGTAAATCCCTCTTGAAAAAATCACCTAAAACCGAACCGACATAAATGTAGGCGTTGGATCGAGTCTTATTTCATTTTAGTTCCAGTAGGAGGAAAACTGTATGACACCTTTTAAAAAACTGTTTATTCATCTGAAAAAATATATTAAATTTTAGTAAAAACTTTATTTAAGAAGTGTAAAACTTTTACGGCGATGCACAATCTCTATGTAAGCATGAATCAATATGGCTCAGACTACAAAAAGTTTTGAAGAAGATGGGCTTGACTCAAACAACACAATAAAACCTAGTTCTTAAGAGGATCAGTCAGATTTTATCAATTTTTCTCCCTTGAAACCTTTTCAGAATTAATAATATAACAATATTCTTCAATTCCCAAGTTTTCACATAAAAATTAAAAACTAAAAATTAAAAACTTGAATATATAAAATAATTTATCAATCATATATACGAGTTCATTAATATATTAATAATAAAAAATCAAATATTGACTGTTTACAGGATCGTGACCTAACATAAAGACATAATTACATTAAAAAAAGAAATAAAGTTGCATATTTATTACATAAAGTTTTTAGCTTAATTAGTTTATTTTTATATTTTGTAGTTATTTTTTTAGCTTCGATTCCAACATTTTGACAAATTTGAATTGACAATACAAAATCAAGCTAAAATGATTTTTACAAGCTGTAGTGTGAACTTTATTTGTATTCTTTTGCGAATACTCGCCAATTTCTATTCACACATTATATACCTTTTAGGTGTGTCACAAGTTGGACTTAAAGTAGCCAAAATTTACGGTTGTAATATTAGCTGATAAAGTGATTGAATGAATTTTTAAGGCCATGGAGTGCCCAATATAAGTATTTAAAGTAAATAAAGTTTCTAAATTATAGTTTTAATTGTTGGGTATCTCAACTCATTGAATAAATGTCCTATTACAGACTTTAATATGTCTATAAAATACTGGGCTTTATATGAAGTAAAAAATATATTGATATTTTTTCGTTTCCTTTATTTGTTTAGTTTTTTTAAATGCACTCATCACAATAATAACATTTATTTTGACTAAAAATGATAATTTTAACATTTATTTCTTTATGTTTGCGGTAAATTTAATAATTGTATTTTTATTCTACCAACACAACAATGCAAATATTAAATACAAGTACATATTTTACACTTTGACTTTGTCAACAAAACACTTACAATTACGTTAAAAACAATAACACTAAAAAACATGATTAATGTATTTTCCTTCTTTTTTTTTTTTGACAGAATAATTTTGATATATTTTTAAGATGAAATGGTAAACAAGGTTATACCATTTTTCTCAAGAGTGGGTTAATCTTGTTCTCTCTTCATCCAAAGGCTCCTCCTTCGACATGTGGTTCGTTTTCTATATCCATAAACCAGTTGGAGTATTCAATTTCAATTACCATACGACGTTTGAGGCATATTTAAAGTTGGACCCCACAGTGACTATTTAGTGGATCTAGTCTTCAACACAAATGATGGTGTACTTGCCTAACAAGAGCTCGATAAGATTGTTCCTCGTGATGGGGATCATCTTTCTTTCGATCATAACGAATCCACGCTTTTTGATCAATTCACGAATTGACTTGAGGTTGGGAAATTCCCAAGTGATGTAAGGCTCACAATTACAGAGTATGTTGATGGTGGCCTTTTTCAACTTGATGAAGACGCCATTGTTGATTTGACGAAGTCTGATGCGATAAATAACTTTGTGTTCCTCTGGGGGCAACCTTGTGAATACCCAAAATTCTGATGACGAAGGCCAATTTAGGCACAGATTCAACATAGGAGCCACCCTCATTCGTGGCATCACGTTGAAGACGAACTTCATCAGCCTCCTTGTTCTGGTATTCCTTCACGTACTTCTCGGCTATCTTGAAAATCGATTCTCTTGGTGAGACGACTATCCTTTGAGGCAGTGATGGCGTTTGCACGTGTGCCTCTGTTTTCTACGAGCATCTTAACGCGCTTCAAAACGATCTCAGAAATGGCCGGAAGCTTCTTGTGTGACATGATGGCTTCGTTGTCCACATTCACTCGAAAAGAAAAGAAATATATATTATTGTATTTTCTTGAATTAATATTTTATATAACACATGGCCTGAAAAGTGCAGGCTTACACCTAAATAACTCTATTTTTATAAATACACCTCATTTTCACTTTGTACCAGCTTTCAAAATACAGGTGTCAAAATTTCTTGATAATCGGTTCCTTAGTTTGTTGTTTATTGTGGCTGTGTTACGCTACTTTTGTTATTTCCAAAAAAATTCGTGTTTAATTTTTACACTGCTTCTTGATGGGAAAACATACTGTTCAAGTAAAGCAAGGGCCATTTCATTTTTCAATATATTGAATATCCTTTTTTTTAAGGTACAGATTTTTTCGGCTTCATTTTTCTAAAATTTTCCGATATTTAGTTTAATGAAATTGTTTGATGAATTAATATTCTCCTTGATTTCTAAAAAGTAAACTTTATAGAAAAATGTTCTCGTATATTTTATATATTAAATTCAATACGCAAAACTTTGTAATTTCAGACTGAAATCCCATTTTTTCCTTCTCTTGTACTCCCTTCCAACACACACATTTTTGGTAACGGCCCTGTCCGCAGCCCCAGACTATGAACAAATTACGAACGTAATCTATAGCAAATGAGCTGTAATTGTTCTTCTGTTAACCGGGAGACCGCGAGAGGAACACTAAACCCTTCTTCAAGGTCCAGATCAAGGTCAGAAGAATGGGTTTCGGCAGTTAAATGAGCCATTGAAGGCTGAAGAGGTAAGGTGGCCATTAATAGCCCTGCTCGGGAATTTGACATCAACCAGAAAACAATGCACAGCTCGGTGAAACAAGACTCAAACATTAATGCCTACAAAAGAACCCCTCACTAGGGTTTAAAGCCTTTGTGCTAAATAAAGTGTGAAGCCGGTACAAAATCCTTCTAAACAAGTAAAAAAACTTATTGGCATCATTTCAGATCCCTTTAAACCAGGGGTTCTCAAGCTTTTTCCGGCAGGTTTCCCCCTGGCTTCCATATAAACTTCTAGCCCCCCCCCATAAACACATTTCTTCAAAAATGAAAACAACACAGTAATCATATAGACACAAAATATATTTTTTTGAAAAATAGGTTTTCACAATTCTCGCTTATAGGGTTGGTGTACATGGTGTAGGGATATTATTTTCTCCACAGCAGGTTGAAACTCACTAAGAAGAAGACATATTCTAAATTTGTTCCTTTGCTTTGAAAGAACAAGACAACTACAATAAAGGCCCGTTCTACCAAATAGGATTTTGGAATAGCAATAAAATATATCTTCACCTTGTTCGATAATATTGGATAAAGGTCAGAGATTCTTTTTTGTAGCCAAAAATAGGCAAAGTAATTGAATGATTTTCATTACCCCTAATGATTATGCAACTGTATATTATAAATTGAAAGATGTATACATATAAATGAATTTTAATGATGTAATAAAAAGTATTTAAGAAAATTTCTAATATGATGGATGGCACTGGTGTTTTCTGACTAGTTCAATCACTGTATGATCGAGGCTGCTTAGAAGTAGTCTCAAATCTTCCCTTTTTACAATTTGTTGGTAATTTTTTTACTTTTTAAGAGGTTTAGAAACTGCACTAAATCCCCTTACAGTCATGTAAGAGGATGGGAAAGCAAGGAAATAAAGTTTAATTCCCCTCACAAGTTCGGATATCTTTGAGGAATTTATTTCTGGAACCAAAAATCATGGTATGATTTATTGAAAAGAGGCTTCAATTCAAAATCGTTTTTACAGCAACTACATCTTCTTGAATTAAAAAATTAGTGTCACTTGAACAAATATCAATAAATGGATTTTGCACCAAGTCTGGTATTTCCATATTTATGATATCTTGGTATCTTTCCATCATGTCGTTCTGCAGATATTTCAAATGATAACTACAAATCAAGAGATCATCATTAATAGAAGTGCCATCAGTTAGTTGTTTAAGACTTGGAAAATGATTAATATCCTGAAGACTAATGTTTTCTCGGAAGAAACACAGCTTTACTATAAAAGTACAAATTTTAGATTTTACCTTAATTACACAAATATCATCTCCTTTTAATTGCAAATTTAAATAATTAAATTTACAGAATAAATCAATTAAATATGCAATATCTGTTTTGCATACCAAGAGACCACCACTCAAATCACTGCATTTCTTTGTTGGTAAATATTGCACGATTGTGTCAAAAGCAGAATAAAACTTTTTTAAACAGTTTCCTATAGATAACCATCTAAGTTCATCATGTAGAAGAAGACGGTCAAATTCTTCATTATAAACACCACACAATTGACAAAATATCTGAGAATTTAGGGGTTGGCTTGATCTTGTTTACCGATTCAACAACAATACTGAGAGAATTATGTAGACGACAACTCAATCTTTTGGGAACCAAATGCTGCCGATGAATTACACAATGTATAGTAAAAACACCAGGACTGCCTTTTTTAAATAAGGATGAAACCCCTTATGTTTTCCTGTTAATGATGGAATACCATCTGTAACACACGCAATAATGTTTTTCATAGGTATGTCATTTTCTTTAAAAAATTGTTCAAAAAATATACAGCCCTCGAGTGTCTCAATAGAATTCCTTAGCAAACAGTAATTCTTGCATTACTTTATTGTTTTTAATAAAACGACTATACCCTAAGAGCAGTGCTTCATTGCTCAAACGATACGTGATTAAAACAGATAGAGAATATATTTGTTTCAATTAAAGAGCTATCTCAATGATCATGTACAAAATTTCATAATTTTAAAGATATCGATATCGGCCCCCCCCCTCTATCAAGGGGAAATTCTTACCGCCCCATTTTTCTCCTCAAAGCCCCTTAGGGGGCGGTAAGGACCACTTTGCCCAATACTGCTCTAGACTTTGATATTTTTGAACACCAGAAGGGGAAGCTTTCAGGAATCCGATACATAGAAAAGAAGCAACTGTTTCCATCGTCATCACTGGTCGACCTTACCTAGAGACAATCTTTGTAAAGAAATGCTGTGTAAAGTTTCGCACCAGGCTAAAACTGTTCATTTAGGCAATAGACGGATATATTGATTGAAAATGTAAATAAGGTGATCCTTGATTACATTTCCTTAATTTGTTAATATTTTTCGAAATATACCAATTTTTGTAATTTTCAAAAAGAGTTGCATTTTAGACGCATGAGCGTGAATTGAAGTCGCATTTATAATTAAAGAAATAAATATTTGATGTCTTGCCAATTTTATAAGTTGTCATTAACCAGTAAAATAATGGTGTATAGTTTTTATAGTAGATTTATTTAAACAGTTATATGGAGGCTGTTAAGATCAAGTTAGTGCATTTTTCAAAAATCTCTAATTAGTCACTCAGGCCAAATTTTTGGGCGGATTTACTAAAAATTGTTTTTAATTGTAAATATAAATATAGAAAAATATCTCTATTTTATAAACCCACCTCCTGTATCAATCACTGATTGGATTCAAGCCAAAAGGAGCAGCAGGACTTGACAATATAGTTCATTGGCATCATGGTCATTGTATCCTTGATAGAAGCAATCAGGGAGTCCTTAATGACATGTTATATTCGATTTTTTCTAGATACAACGTAGCCAAAAAAAAATAATTCATCTGATTACGATACGCACTGCAATTTTTCATAATAATATATATTTTTATATTCGTACGAATATTTAAATTTATTATTCCATTACCATGTAAAAGAAAGTTATTAAATAATGATTATGTACATTATATAATATTCTTTGAAATACTTTGAATAAAAATGTAAGTTACGTTTTTCACACATAAACTTACTTTTTACAGCACAAATTTTACATCTTTTACGCTTGTCACCTTCATATACAAGATCAAACGGCCAATTTGATTATATCTGTTTCAGTACTATTTCAATCTATTTTCAAAACTCCGTAGACATTTTTTTTAGTATCATCATTCAGAATAGTGTGCCCAAATTTTATAGCCAAATCGAAGAAGTTTTCTTAGTGTTGAGATATTATTCTGTCTATCTATCCATCCAAATGACTGCAGTACATCTTCCCCCTCTAATATTATAATGTGCATTATGTTCAATATTATGAATTTGTATAATATAACTTATAATCACAGTAATGTTGATTTCTACCTCACAAATATGTTCAATCTTTGAAAACTACAAAGAGCAACATATAAGTAAGCAACACATACTTGCAAACAAAGATGTTGGTATAATCTTTTAGAATCTATATTCCTCCAGCGGTGACTTGCCAGAAGGAGTAGGGTTTTTACCCGGAGGGGAGCGGTAATAAAATATATTTCTTTATAGATAATTTTGTTGAGTGTCGTTGGTAGCTCCTTATTTTGAGGGAAAGGGGCTGGAGCCAACCAGAATACCCAAAAGTTTATGAAGCCCCCTTCCCGAATTTGTATCTATATTGTATATAAAATAACCCTATATATATACATAAGTCATCATGTAACGGTGCGGATATTTTATGGAGCTAAGCTCCGCCATACCCCATTTGGTGAGAGCTAGCAACAACGCCCCTAATATGGGTCGTTTTTTCATTTCCTTTTTTGAAAAAGTTCAGCTTTTTAATTATCTATTTTTTAGATTGCTTCTATATTTGGTTAAAAGACGTTTTTTTGTAGAAGTTAATATTTTTTCTATAAAGTTCTTTCTATAGAAAACAATATATTTTGTTATTCTAAAAGGTCCCCATTTCAATTTTTTGTAAAGTTACAATCTATATAATCCCAAAATTCTATTTTTTGTCGTCTAATACTCGATATGGAGGGAGAGGGTAAGGGGGTCGTCACAAACACTCGTAGCACCAGCCTTAATTCAAGTAAGTATTTGTAATTTAGAATATGCATGTTTCATCAAAAAAAATATATCAGTTGCCTCTTCCCTTTACCCTCTTTTACGGTTCCTTTTTCATTAATCAGATGGAGTTGCACTGATGAAGTATAAGTAAAAATTATATTATTATATTTAGTCCATCAGACAGAGAAATCTTCTTTGAAGTACATATACATTATTTATAATTCCTTCTCTTGGAACTCTCTTGGAACAAACTTACATACATTGAGTTATAGAGAAGAATTTAATACGAGCACGCTGTACATTGAATTACGGCGTTTTATAATATATTATATAATTGGCCTTGATACTTAAAAGGTCAAACAACTACTTATATTTAGATAGTTATGACAAATAGTCCAACATATTACCAACATATCTTCTTTATAAATATAACTCTATCTTTATAGGGGTCACAAAATGAAATTTCTAAATGTCACGTGCCTCTACTTTGATGTCAATCTTTGATTCAGTGATGAATTAAAACTCTGAAAATATATCATCAATGTTTGAACTATTGAAGAAACAACTATTTGGGTTATAATCCCCAAAAAATATGTCATAACCCAAAATATAAATGGTGCGTCAACATGAAAACAATGTTCTACAAAAATCAACACACGGGATAAATCCAAATTAATTTTATTACTTCATAAATATATACAGCCCAATATTTCTTACAGAGTAGAGTAGGTTTGCCCGGCGTTACCCGGAACATTAAGAAATTAAAATTAATGAAAAGCTTTTCTGCTTAATATAAAACAAAAAATAAAGACTGTAAAATTGAAAGAATTATTCTTGTTGTATGATGGTGTTGGTATGTGTCATTCCACACTTTTTAAAAGGAGATAGAGTAGGTTTTCCTAGTGTTGTCTGGGACATTAAGAAATTAAAATTAAATCTGAACCTTACTGCTTTTTATTTCAGGAGATTATAAGATTTACAGAAGAAACAATACTCAAGTTGAACTATCGTTTGCTCTTCTTTCATACTATTGTCAAGAATCCCTTATTTTATTATCTCTTCTTTTTTTCTAATTATAATCTCCTTGAAAAAAAAAAAAACTGTACAAAGATACATACCAATATTCTATAAATTTTTGTTAGTAAAAAAATTAGTTTCTAGTAATATGTTATTTAAGGTTTCTATGGCCTTGTAGACCAAAAAATTTATTACTTGAACTATCTCTTGAGCTTTAAGAACCTACATGATAAATTTCAGCAAAATACATTTATTGGTTTGGGCGTGATACCCAGACATACATACACAGACATTCATGTCTAATTTATTGATATTTTTGTCAATTATAGACTTCGTATTCAAATTTGTGGAACAGGTTAAATAGTTTTAACTACCTTTTCTTTGGTAACACTCTTTCAAGTTGTTCTTAAATTAAAAAGTTCACTGCTTTGTTTTATTTCAGTTTTCACAAAGTCGTACGTTTCTCAAGGGAGAACTAAAAAATCAATTAAGTGATAATTCTCGCTAAGTAAACAAGTTATTTATTGTGTACATAATGCAATAAGTCTTATAGTTTATGTAAAACCCCGAGGGGAGACATCTCCCCCACACAAGGATCTTCTCTCTCATGAAGATCCACGATTTATCCAGTCTACAAATTTTATCACCCTGAAAGAAGACTCTATAAAAGAAAATAAATCTTGCTCCAACGATAGTCTAGGGACTATTATCTATCAATCTCCTAATCTGGAGGGTACTTTCGTTGACTAAGTCACACAAGGCGAGCCTGTAACAAAACAAAATCTTAAGAAAGGATATGTTTTCTGGTGAGGATCTTCTTGGAAATTTGAATTTTTTTTCATGAGGAGTGCTATTAGTGGAGGTGCACAAAAATGACCTTATTGAATTCATAACTTGGGGAAGAACTTGCTCCCAGTACTTTTTTGGTATAATTTGTGACTTCAAGCATAAACCAATTGATTTCCAAATTATTCCACTATATCTTTCAATTTTGCTATTTTCTTCAGGATGATACAGTGTAAAGTTGCTAGAGGATACTCCCATACCGCACAGAAGAAACACTTTCTGGTTTTATTTTTATACTAATCTACTGCAACAGAGCTCCCTACACAATGCAGATCTTCAAAATCTTCAGACTTCTTTTTATCTTCCTCCAGTATATCAACAATTTGCTCCGAAGCGGAATAAGCATTGCTATTCTTCTGAGTAATATCAAGAGCCGATGCTTGTCTGTATGCAGTTTCCAGGTTTAATGATGTGTTTTCTAGAAGGGTATGACGTATAGATGTTGACGTAAGATCTGATATAAACGTATCTTGCACATCATCATCTCCACACTCCTTTACAGTACAGGATTTAAACCCATAATCCTTTGGAAGCTTTTCCAATTCTTGAATGAAATCGTCTAACGACTCTCTGTCTTCTGATATCTTGTATTTAGCAGTTATCGAGCAAATATTTCGTTTTGCACTTTGATGTAGACTGCGTCTAATTTTTTTCATAGCTGACTCATAATCCTTACCATTTTGAATGAATTCATGTAACATAGGGCTGACAGACACTATTAGGACCCTTAGTAAAAAGTGAATTTTATCTTTGCAGTCCTCAACATAATTAACATATGTCCTCTTCCAATGCCGCCATTCCTTCATGGCCTCTGGAGAATTAGGATTCAGATCCAATGACCTTGGCCTCCATGTAGCCTCCATATTGCTAGTAGCGTAAATTGTAACGAATAATTACAACAATATCATTCCAAGAATTTTTTACAATATTCCAGAACTAGTTCTTACTTGTGGGGCACTTTATAATAAAGAAGTCACCTATACTCTATTTTGAAAAAAATGATTCTAGCTAGTTTTTATATGATTGTTTCCATATGCAGTAAAAGTATAGGAGATACACTTATTTCTTGGCTGACGATTGAAATTTTAAAATAGAAAACATTTTTAAGAGACAAAGTCTATTTTCATGCGGATTACTGTGTTTTTTTACAAAATAATATTTTTTTTATATGGGATTATCAAATACCGAGAAAATTTAGAAAAAATATTTATTGAAAGAGTTTATATGAAAAAAAATGCATTAGTCTTTTAGGCCGGAAGAATTTAATCTCAGAATATAAAATTTGTTGGGCTTATGAAATTGCAAGAGGTTTTATTTGAGTTATAGTGAGAAAATTTAAGTATTTGGTATTCTTTCATTTGTCGATCGGTTATTATAATACAAACAACAACAATAAACTTTTAAAAAAAAAAAAAAAAAACAATATAACCTTTTTTTTATGCAAAATTAATCTGACAAATATTTTAGCTATATAAAATTCATTTTAATATGTGGAAATACTTGTTTCATTATATTTCATTTAAAAAAATTTATTTATTTTTAATTGATTAGATGGAGTTGCACTGATGAAATATCATTGAATACTATATTAATACTACTATTAAATCATAACCATTTATATTTTATTTAGATATATGGTCCGTCAACATAAAAGCAAGTTAAAATATTGTCATCATATTCGTACTAAGGATTCAGATAATGCCTCCCATTCCTGCTCAATGCTGGCTTTAATAGATTCAATTTTTGGATGTTGTATTGCTCCTACCTTCTATATTAAGCTGCATCCCCTCTTGAGTTTGTCTTCCAGTATGTGGAGGAGCTTTGTCATGCTGAAAAATAAGCTGCTTTTTTTGGACTTCCGGGATTTATACCAAGGAATGACAACAGTCTCCAAAATTTGAAATATGTAGCGTTCTTGGTTCATTCCAACACCATTTTGAAAAAAAAAAATTACTGCACAAGTTTGAAACCTTGACTTGTCATTCCGCCCCATACTATCAAGAAAACTGCAAATTTGAGACTTGTAGGCTGCTCTTAGATCTGATTGAATCTCATTAAATGGACTATCTATGATTTCGTCATTTTCACGGTCGATCTTGGCATTCAGTTCAAAATAAATTATCGTCCAAGAAGATAATTTCCGTGTGTCACGTAAGACTTTCAAATAAAATTCGACTTAACTCCAAACAGAGCGCTACCGTAGCCTTAGTTATGAATAGCCGTGGCTGAAGCTTTATGAATCGCATTTTGAGATCCTCATGGACTGTCCAGAGTACAGAGCTACGTTAAATACTATTTTTGATGCCAATTTATTAGTTGATCTTATTAGGTTCCTATAAATCTTAACACAGATGGCCCCAACAACTATGGGGGTCATTGGAGTCCGAAAATTTGGTGATCGTGGCCGATCAAGATTACTAGTCTCTCCATACTGTTTGATAGCTTTGTGGATGAGTTGGCGGAAAATGTGGCCCCAAGGGGGGGTTCTAAGTTTAATTGGCTTCATTCGTGTTTTATGGAGCTTAATTACAATTTATCTTGGATCTTGACTGAATGAAAATTGATTTTGACTTATCTCTTTATATAGTTGGTGGGAAGAAGGAAACCTCAACCGATTAAAAAAAAATTAGGTGCTACAAAAATAATGAAGAGATGATTTATGGCGGCAAAATGAACTTTGTCAATGCAGATATGAATGACCTTGTTTACAACAGATTTTGTGCCAGATATCTGCCCCATTAAGCTCAAGTGATGTATGGGGTCTTTTTTGGACAGAAATCATGCTTATTGCTTCGAGTAAAACGAGAATAACGTCCTTGTGAAAGTTTACTATTATCGAATCAAATATAAGTTGTTTCTGATGTGTTAGCAAGGGCACCTTTACTCCAATTCGAACATAAGATATCTCATTTGAAAGCTACGATACAAATTAATTCAGTGGTACATACTACTTTTATAATTCTTTAAATTTAAAAAAGCAAAGATAAATATGTTCCATCCTGTACTCAATCCAAGAACGAATTTATGTTTTCGGTTCGGTCCTATGTTATAATTTCTTTAAAAAATTTCAAATTAATATAACAGCTACTCGTTTAAAGTGGTTTTTTATGACTGGAAGGTTACATTACCATCCACTTATTAAAGGAGATTGGAGCCACATGTGCTTCTTATAGCAACCAGAAGTCCAAAGCACAATATGGTAGACCCTCGAGCAATCATTAAATATATGCTTCTAAGTTCCGATTCCTGAGCTGTAAAAGGAGCGCTTCCTCTTCTCTTCAACTTCCACAGATTTATTTGTGAAAATGGATGAGGTCATCGCACGATAGCAGAGCCATTTTTCTAGGGAAGCCGTGAAGGGTTTTTTAAAATTGAACCGAGAGTTCATCAGAAACCTCCTTCACTTGTATGAGCTGATGTTCATAGTTTTGAAGTACACATGCCATCCTCAATAATTACCCTTTTTATATTTGCTATAGACCGAATTTTAAAATAGACCGTTCCCAGCCTTTCTTTTTAGGACCGATATGAAACAAATTCTACTTTGGGACCGATGTAGACTGAACTTAATTCGATCCAATAAAAATTATTACGGTCTCAAACAGGTCTAGGGTTTTCAAAATCCTTATGATATTCCCAAATACGCCTCAGTTCTCAGGTTGTACAGTACTGGGGCCCAAGGCATTTTAAAATCCACCACCGCCACATTTCCAAGAACAAAGGAACCCTTCTCATAAACTATAATACCCCCTGCCCCATGGTTTGTGCAATGCCATATTCGCTTTATATCTTCATAATTAACGTTTTAATATCCACAACGGAAAACTTTGTAAGCTTTTAGGTAGTCCAACATAAAGAATGATAAATTAAAAAAAAAAAAAAATTAAAGAAGGGAGTCAGCTCAGAGTCTTATATTTGGATTTAAAAAAATTATGTAAATATTATTACATTATGGGGCTGGTTTATATTTTGTGAAACTGCAAGGGTTCTTTGGTGCCCAGGGAAGGTGCAGCAGATAAAATTAACTGCCTTGGGGACCAGCAGTTCACCTACACAGACCGTCAGCTAGGGTATATTATAGCATATTAGAAGGGTTCTATCATGCCATGTTTCTTCATCATTCAATAGTTTTCTTCCGAATATAACACTAGTTGTGACGAAATTGCACACGATAATATTGTCTTGCGAAGAAATTACTAACAATGATATTGCTTACATAATCATTGGATCTCAATGATTTTACTCCCAACTTCCTCTCAAGGCTCTTGGTGTCATCTTTTAGCTTTTAATTATACATGTGGAAGAGGGGACAATGTGGGAGATCTCTTTATAACTCATTCCCGCGACAATAGCATTGCGATAGGATATCTTTGGTCCTTAACCTGATTAAGAAATTAATTTGGCAAGAATAGGTTTTTTTTCCAGTTGAACCTAAAGAAAAAATTGGCCAAAAAATTAATTAGTTTTATTCACGATTCACTGGGACACACTGTAGATAATTATTAGCTAATATGGGTAAATTAAATTCCCATTTGTATCTGCTGAAATGATAACAGTTTTATTAAAACGATTATTTATCTAATTGTTTAATGTGCCTTATAACTAAAATGACTTTGTTTAACTAACAATTACAATGATGGATATCATTGCCACTCAAGCATACATCTAATTTAAGTAGTATGTTTGCTTATGAATATTTTTTTCTACATGATGAAAACTTATTTTTGTTTTTCCTTATTAATCTCTTTTCATGCTTGTGAAAATTACGTTAACAGATACGTTTTTCAAAAGCGTCTATGAAGGATATCACGTAATAACAATATTATTCATATTCATAGTAAAGATTTGGTTAGTCATTATCCTAATTATTGGAGCATTCATTTATTCCTTCGTCTCTTTGATTTGTAATCGAACGAAACATGTTAGTATTTTTGAATAGAGTATACCGTGGATTAATAAACCAAAAGGGCAAGAAGTGTCAAGTTTTAAACATCTTTATTTTTTATTTATACGTGGTTAGGCAGCAAAACGTGGACTCTCGAGCCTCCTACCCTTCAGGGTCTCTGTCAAAAGATGTTGTAAGGTCCTTGTGTATGAGGAAAATCCCAAGTCACCATTCACAGCCTACTGATGGTCCAAGCAGCCATTTATAAGTCGTCGGCGAGGTATTCATTGATTTCGGGAGTCCTCCTTCATCTTCTTTTCCAAGCTGGAAAATAACTCTGGATCCCTTTTAAATTGTGCTTTCCATTTTTGGCTTTCCTGGAGTGGTCTTTTCCATCATTCTTCATCTTGGCCACATTGAAAAACATACTCCAAGATCACCTTGTTGCCTCAACTTTAGCATCTAGGAAATCTAGAATTTTTGCTCACTCATGATGACGAGATGATGAACTATTTATGTTAGTTTTTTTATGTATACAGGAGTATTTGAACCAGAATGCCAAAATATAATAACTAAACCTTCCTATATTCATGATAAATTAACATTAATTAAGAGGTCATATTTTACTGCCCAACCATGTACAAAAATGAGTTGATCGCAGGATTAATTAACAGAAATAATTGTAACAAAAAAATAACTAAAGACTATTTGATATTTAATTACTTTTTTAATAGAACTGCCGTGTGTATCTATTACTTGTTAACTCTTTTGTTAATTAACAAATTATATATTGCTGAATTTTAAAACTCAAAGGTGGTATATATATTGATGACAATCGTCAGGAATCATTCATTTTCTTACGTTAAAATCATTTAACAGGAAGCCGATATTAACAAAAGTCTTAACTCAGTAATACAATATTTATCACTCCCGCCATCTCCTCATGCTCATACAAAAATCTCATCACTAGTTATGAGCTCCTTTAAATAATGAATTTGATCTAAAATCACCTTGAATACCGTTGCTTTTTTAATTTTGTGGGTTGTATCCCACTCATATCATCTTATTATGAAAAAAAATATAAATTTGAACAAGATGAAATAAATACATTGTAGTGGGGGCTGGACGTAATTTTATTAGAAATTAAAATAGAATCTGTGAAGCTTTCAGAATCAGGTTTCATTTTTTTGATTTGATAACTAGTTGAAGAGAATATGTCATTTAAAAAAAATCCATTTTGGGCACGGATAGCATATGAACCATGTATATATTTGAATAATTTTATGATCCTAATTTTTACGAGGAAATGGATTTTACTCAAATTTATTAGGTGGTATTATCAAAAAATGTACATTTCGATAAATTTTTGATTAGCGATATCTTGTAAACCAAAGGAATGACAGGCAAGTATAATACATATTTTTATATCTACCAGTTAGTTAAACAAAACTCATTATTTCTTTTTATTTTTGTGAAAAAAAAAACCATTACTTTAGTTTTTGACAGTAATTTTTTTTAAGTTTATAAGCTTTGGTGTTTTTTTTTAAACTTTAACTATGTAAAGATAGAACATTTATATATCTTTTAAAAAATTGTAAAGTGAAAAATTTATGAAATTAAAAGTAATAATATAATTTATCAAAATCATTACATCATTCATATATTTTTTTCTTTTTTTACATTTGTTATATATTATTTTAGAAGGGTATGGTCAATGAAACTTTTTGGTCTTAATTTACAATTTAAGGTTTTATTTAGAAAGAAAATGAAAATAGATTGAATATTTTGTAAATATTTGAATAACACAATCGTATTGTACTAGAGTGTATATTTAACTAGATATTCCAATAATAATAGATGTAATTATTAGTGCTGTATCATTGTTCGGTTTTGTACGTTTTTACCCTCGGTGCAGTACATATCCGAGTGTATATGTATCATCAAATATTTAATATTTTGATATTACAAAATTTTCGTTATTAATATATATTTTTTTAAATCTTTATTTGGTTTATATATTATACAAACCACACCTACATAAATAAACCGGAGCAATTACGTTGTTTACTATTTTGTACAAACTCAAAATTATATTTTGCGTCATAGATATATATTGCGCCTTAAGCAATTAGACAAGTACTATAAAAAAGTTATTTGGTTGTTTGTTTTTAATTATGTCCAAGTAATCTGGATTTTTTCAAAAGACGCATCATCGACCAACAAGCGTTAGGGATAAAATTTGATATGGAGTTGAATAAATGTTACTTACAAGTTTGCAGTTTGGGGTCACTTTGTAATTTCCTTATAAAGATGGTAAAAATGGGTAAAAATCTGTATAATTATAAAATACGCATCATATGTAAAAACCAAGTAAAGTGAATACTTTTGATAAATACAACGTACTATAACATATTATGCAATCCAAATATAGTTCTTATATAAATATAACCAAAGTAAAGAACATGAAAACGAATATTTTTTAGTTAATAAGTGTAGTTAAAGGAAATCCATTATTTTTCAAATAGATGGCTGTATCAATGTGTATTTTTTTTCGTATAATTACGATTTGCTAACACTTGACGGAGTTGGAGAAATAAGATTTCGTATTAAAAGTACTGTTTTAAAGCTTATTGATTGTTTGACTCAGTAGCGTTTGAGAGTGCATCAACGATGGACATCAATAAAAAAACGCACCAAATTTCACAACTTTTTTACGTAAGCCAGACTACTAAATATAAAAATAATGTTTATCGTAATTATAATGTAACAGCCACTTATGCGGTATTTTATGTTCGTCGTTGATTCCATTTTGGTGATTTTTGTTTCAAAGATGCACAACGCTCTGAAATGTCTTCGTCAAAAATGCGGATAAAATATTGAAAATGGTTTACTCCTACACTAATGTAAGTTTTATCTGTGTGCAAAGTGAAAAACATTGATGGGGAAAAAGTCCATGAAAAAGTATTTATTTTTTTTACTATAAAAAAAGAAATTATTTAATATGTTATCCAAATAATCATGAGGAAATACATTTATAACTATATTGAAACTAAACTATCATTATAATTAGTCATAAACTTCGCTTAGGGATGATAAATTCAAAAATTGTTAGTTACTATATAATGAAAGAGCTGAAGATTTCTTAATTATTTAGAGCATAAGTAAAAGACAATATTGTTACTATGCTTCTAAATTAATTATTACACTTCTCATTAATGATACTAACTTATATTCTATTTTTAGTGAATTTAATTAAGTGTTTGCTTAAAGGTAGTTCATTTTGATTTTTTGGATTCTTTTTTTGGTCAATGTAATGACTGAGGCCTACAATAGTAGACAAAAAATAATAATATAGTAGCTACTATTTTATATAATGTACGCCGTCTCATCGAACCCCAAACTTTTGTTGTTAAGATTATTTTAAAATAAACATTTGTTTTCCTGTCGATATCTTATATTTTCATAAATATATTACTAGTAAAAATGAATTTAATAGTTAAAAAATCACTACAAAATTGAAATGACGTAATCATTGTATTTAGTCAACAGTTTTTCATCTAATTAAATAGGTTTTACTTAAAGTTTTTTTATTCAGTTAACTAACCGTGTTATAAAATGGATTTTCACTGACGGTGGTTTTTTTTATAAGGTTCTTAGTTATATTGTACATAATGCACATATGGAATTAAACCAATATTTAATGTTAGAAATAATTGTATTAGTAAAAACATAAATAAGCACTATAGCTTAAAATTAAACTATCTAATCAAGATCTAACCACAATATAAGTATTGACTAACTAATTAATAATAACAACGATATAATTATGAAAAACTGGTGAAAAAATTCTCAATTTAAAACGTTGATCTCTTCATAAAATGTTCATACCTTGGGACGATCATCTTCAACGTGGAACTTTATCAGAGAGACTCAGAAATACGAAACCGAATCACCTGAAGGGGGTGGACACAAGAGCTTCCTGTGAAATTTCGAATTTTGAGATAAAAGACAGAATATCTCACTGAGGCAGATACAATTATTTACCTTAAATCTAACCAGCAAATATTTTCATTCTTATTAATGATATATTCTTATGTACAATATATATATTTTTCTAATAAATTTACCTTTTAGAGTCGATTATTGAAGGGAACACGAAATTATCCGCTGAAAAAAGGGTCAGATATCTTAATTTTTTCTTTGAAATAAACAATAATTATTTAAAAAATAATAAGATTATATTTGTTCTACATAAAATACATACTGTACGCTTTATCTTTGCCCCCAAGTAATATTTTAAGCATAATTTCCTAATATTTGCCTTTTTTTCTAAATTATAATCCTTATAATTATCATTCAAAATTAACGTATAAAAAAATAATGTAGTTTCAATTAATAATACCTCCTTTGTCAAGTTGTGCGCAATAATTCGCATTTAATAGATGAAATCATTATTAATATGCTCATTTATATGAACATAATTAATAACAATAAAAAATGTTAGCAAGGCTATTTATATAGCGTTCAAAGATGAAACAAAATAGATTCTTTTTTGAGATATACAGGGTGTGCAAGTCGTCTCTGCTCTCAATTTTGGCGCACTCTTTTGGGCAAACGTAGACAATTAAGCAGCTAATTGTTTTTGTTAGATAGATTGTTCAAACTTGCACTAGTTGGACAAAAATTGAATCAATTAACTAATTCGTTGTTTCAAATATTTGGAAAATCCAAATCGGGAGCGACAACATAACAATTGATCGAATTATGGCAAACAGTGAGACGTTTGAACCCAAGGTAAGGAAGGAATTTAAGACCTTTAAAGGACTCGGGCCTCTGCGATACCTGGAAAAAAGTCTCAATTGCCAAATTATTGTTCTGACGACATTATCTCGCCGGAATTTTTGCTCCCCCCAACTCATCAGATCTGAATCTGATGGATTTTTTTTTGTGTAGGGAATATTTGAACGGCAAACCAACCGAAGTACCAAAAACGAACGTATCAGTCGGATAAAGAAGGAAGTCAATGATTTTCTAGGGGACCAAATGGCGAAGGCCTGCTGGCGCTTTAGCCTTCGTATGAAGACTGTAATTGAGGGTGGAATTAATTGTAGTGAATAAAATAAATCAGAATCCGTGAAGCTTTTTGAATTTTACGTTATTTTTAAATCCGATAATGGCTTGGAGTAAAAATTGCGTTTAAAAAAAATCATTTTCTGGCAAAGATAGCTTGTGCACTCTGTTGATTCGAAGAAATATGTATTTGATTACTTACCGATTTTAAAAATTTACCACGGATAAATATTTTCGATGGAAGGGAGGCCGAGAGACTGGCTATGCTACTGTATGACCTTCATGTGCTTCTTTTTGAGACACTTTTTTGTCACTTTGAGCGTATGTTTTGGATAATTGTCGTGCTAGATGACCTTTGTCACGACCAATTGTAGTGCCGTACCCTGAGGGAAAAATGATGTCATCTAAAAAAAATTTCAATGCAGAGAAGCCGCTCTTTCTCCTTTGCAAAAGAAAACCTTAATGCTTAACGATGGAGATGGTATTTTTGTGTTTTAATCGGGCATTTTTATGCATTTATACACTTTTTTTCTGTTCATATTATGTCACTTACTATCAAATAAACTTATTGTTACAATAATAGTCGGTATTTTCCTTGTCAGTGAGCAAACATAGAAAATCAGCAAGATATCATTTACTTATTCTCTCCACTGCACTGTTCTTATGTATAGGGGTGATCTTATTTAGTGGTACACATTTTATTATTTTCAATCTGGAATGACATTGGTTCAAAATAACGGAGTCAACAACAATACATCATATCTCTGGACCAAGCTAAGACGGTTGGAAAGAGCAAAGAAGTTTCTTAATTTTCTCAAGGCCAGAAAAATTCTAGCAAAATTTTGACCTTTTCAGATAAAAAATGTTCACCATTGATGCCACTGGGAATAAGCAGAACAGCTGTTAAATCAAAACCGATCATCCGGACACCTTCTCAGCTTCAGTGAGATATACTTTCAGAGCTAAAAATCCAGCAGCCAGAAGATCCAAAGTATGCCCTTCTATTTTTGCAGAGAGGAAGTAGCGGCTCAATGCATATGCTTAGTCGAACTCCTAGATAACAAAGTACTACATTGGTAAAAAGGAAATTCGGAACAAATTTGTGTTCACTCATGACGGAGGTCCGGGTCATTGTGCCACTATGAAACAGGCCTTCCTGAGAGACAACTTTCCGGTCTTTTAGAACCTCGACATGTAGCCACCCTTCTTTACAGACGTGAACACCTTGGAATACTATATATAGGCGTGTCTTGGGTAGAGGGTGTGTGATCTTCTCCTCACAGAATTGTACATTATCTAGAGGATTCAATCAAAAAAGGAGTCGACCAAGCTCGAATGTGACTAAAAAGAAAAAGGATTTAAGCCTCATATTTAATAAAAAAAAAAGTACCAAACACTATTATCAGATGATTTTGTGAAATAAATGTCCTCACAAAACCCTTCACAATTTCAAAAATGAAAAATCAATTCTGTATTTTGCAACATGTGACTACAAATTTACACCTTGTCATCTTGATACAATAACTACTGATTTAACTACACAATGTCATGTTTATCATAAGGATCATAAATAAAGAAAAATTTTGGGGGTGACAAGTTATGCAAATGACTGTTACATTGCCTGTAGGAATCAACTTTGGTATACCTAAGGGATATGTATCTTTGATATGCAGTTCTTGAGGGAATAATCTAATTTGAATATGTGTAAAACTAAAGAACATAAATTGTATATAGAAAATTATACATTTATCCTATCATTGTTAGGTTAAATAAATTAAAAATAGGAAACTTTTTTTCTTTTTTTTTCTTTTTAATAATAACAAACACATATTGAAAAACTAGGACTTCAAACGAAAGTTAGAAGGGAAAAAAGAACAATTATGATAATAGTTATGGAGTGTGTAGTAAAAAAATTCGTCAATTGCACATGCAAATAATGATAATAATAAAAAAGTTGCATTCTGTAAAATTTATTTTAATATTACATAATATACTTTATAGTGTTAGAGAAGCCATTTGACAAAATGTAATAATTATTTTAAGCCAAACTTTAGAAGGATTACGTCATAATAACACAAAGGTATTATTGTTTAAATAACTCATTATCATCATAGTAAAGAGTGGGACAATTTTTATTAATAGTAAATAAGGTGAATAAGGGGGGGGGGAATTTCCTATAAAATAATTGAAAATAATAATCGAATTAATCTATAAGCGCAGAATCTAAAACTGATTTGATTTTCTCCCAGTCATTTGAATTCTACAATATCCGGGATTAAAGTAATTTTGTATTATCATCGTTCAGATTCCTTTTTTACCCTTAAAACAATCTGCAAATTAAAAGTACGATTAATAAAAGTTATGTCAAAGTGTTTTTATTGATTCTGTATCTCGCTCTGAACTCTATATATTTCTAATTTTATGCAGAAAAATGATGAGAAACGACACTTTTCTTTAGACCCTTATAAACTTATTCATAATACATAGTCATGAGGAATATCAATGTATAATGAAAAAAAAGATATCTTTTAAAAAAATGCATCTCTTTTTGTATTTTTTAAGTGATCCTATTTTTATTGGGGGTCAACATTAACTTCATATTTTTTCTGACTTCAATTCAAATTCCATGACGTCATGCCCTGTAAAATAAATATCGATTTTTATTTTCTGGATACATTTTCGAATAGACAATCCATACCTGAAAATAAACTTTGAGGGGCAGGGAATCGATCTTGTTTTAACATAAAATCAATTATTGGCAAAAAACTTCACAGCCCAGGAATCTGGTCTGATCAGAATAATATATAAGCATACGTACGTAACTTAAAATTGTAAAGAACAAGTTTGTATATGTCTCTATTTTCGAAATAAATATTTTTTTACCATTTTTTTTCTAAGCAAGACGTACATCAGGCACAATCATAAATTTTTTAAATACTATGTAGGATATAATGATAGAAAATACAATGATATTATTAATTATATTTTTTCTTGTTAAAAGGAAACAACTCTAATGAGAAAATACATTTTATATACTGTGAAATAAAATGTTTAATCGATTATCTTCCTCCTCTAATGATGTACATACATATATATTAAGTAAGTTGAACAAGAATTCAACATCACATATTGGTTTTTAAAATGGAGGAGCAATAATCATTCCAGTTTCGTCCCTTCGCTCTTAATTAGTCTTTGGTTTTATCGTTCCACATTCGTTAGTTCAATTTCTCAACATACAATTTAATGTCTTTTTTGTTAACTTTCTGTCACTTTTATTAAAAATATTAATCACAAGGGGCAAGGGAATAATACGTATATTATGAATGTAGCTAAATACATGCAACCTAACATAAAATTCGTCCAGTACACGTATAATACCAGTTTGTACATTGAAATCTAAACAATTACTAATTCAATAATTAATGAAAGTTAAGTGACGAAATTAATTCACATTTTGAAATATAAAAGCATTCACAACTAATTACAAAAAAAGTATCAGCTCTCTAGGTTACTTACAAGTCTAGAAAAATATCCGAATGTGCATTTGAGGACTCCTAGCAGTTAGACATCCCCAGGATAGCCGTCTACAGAGTTAATAAGTCCGAGACATTGGAAAGAATGAAGAGCTCTGTCAAAAAGGCCAAACTGGTTACAGAGGAGTTAAACAAAAACCTCCCAGGTCAATTCTCTTAAGTTCATGAGGGCCCATACAAGAGATCTCGGGGTTTCTGTCAAACTGTCCAGAAATGTATAAAAAAGTGGGTGGAAAGATCTTTGTGAGAATGGAGAGGCCACTTTTGACACCAGCCATGAAAGACCCCCGTCTCTTCCGCTTCAAGACTTTTTTGAATGACATTTTTTGTCACTGTCCTCAAGCACCAGAACGCTATGACAAAAAAATATATCTCCAGTGGGTGCCAGACCTTCCTCCACCACCTAAAGACCATCATTGCCTCTAGGGGCATCAACATTCATGGCTCAAAAACATCTATATTTATTGTATTAATTTTGTTGAAACTCTATTGTTAATTAATAAATTATATCTTGTTGAATTTGAAATTTACAGTGATCATATTTTACTGAAATACTCGGTGCATTATTCATATTCTCATAATAGCATGTTTTTAGGAGGATCAAATAAAAAAATAGGAGAAAAAAAGTTGTCAAAATATATAGATAGAGCACCAGAAAGTAGTTATTTATATAATGTGTACAAATAAGAAAATGATGCAAATGTAGAAAAATTTATAAACAAGTATTTTATGAACTGATTATTAATTGTGAATTATTATACGGGAGAGGGGGAGAAAATCTTTGAAAATGGTTGAGTGTATCAAAAATAAAAAGACATATCTAAAAAAGAATGGTAATAACGATTAATTAATTATGGACGACGACAAATTGGGTTTTGGGGGGAAAACACATAACCAGACAGGATTCATGAAAACATATTTTCTATAAAACATAATTTTGATTGAATGATGTTAGTAATAGTAGGTGAAATAAAAAGTTCTGAGCGTTTTTCCCTTTATTTTGACAACAAAATTGACATAGTTAGAATTATCTGATTTAGATGGTTCCTAACGGTGTTCTGGCATACTTTCAGTTCCTTAGCAATAGAATGAGTGATCAAACAAAACAAATGTTCCTAATATAAAAATATATATAAAATTGTTTGTTTTTTTACCTGTGGTTGTTGCTTTTTATAGAGTAATAATAGTATGTAATACCAAAAAAAATAACATGTATAACAAGTGGGTCACAATTTCTTAGCTAAACTTGAGAATAGGTCCATTTAAATATTTTAAGAGCCGGATCATGTTTGTAACGTGTAAATAGGGTAATTCCAAGTCAAATAAATCACTCAAAAACAGGAATATATTCGATTTTTTTCTCAAATTCTGCACTTATTTGCACTCAAAATCCAAAATTTCAGCCTTTGTCTTCTGATTCAGGATTTAGAAGCTGCACTTAAGTCAGCGGCTTTGTTCAATTGCTGTATTTTGAATGTTTATGAAGATATGGATCTACTTTAAAAGATAATTATTTGTTTACTATATAAGCCAGCATAATGAGTTCTTACCCATAAGGTCACGAGATCAATATTTTAATCTCAAAAAGATCAATTATTTCCGTTTTCAATTTTACTCAAATTTCAACAAGTTAATTTGTAATATATCATCATACAATAAGTTTTTAGAGATGCATTCGATTCCACATAATGATGAAAATTTTTGCGTAAGTAGAGTAAATTTCTAAATATAAATATTTAATATTATTCTTGTACTCGAGTTTTTGCAATATATATGCTTGACTTTTTTCATGTATTAATTAAGTGGAATCAAATGCATCCCTAAAAACTAATTGTTTATGTTTAATGCTTATGATATATTACAAAATTAACAATGAGCGCGTTTCTTTTTGAATATACTAAGCCGAGTCTTTATCCGTTATGATTTGTAACTTTATCAATCTATAATTCTTTTTTTTTTTATGACGATCAATTTTGGCTACTTTTAGTACAAGTCACGATGCTTCCAAATAGTTAATAAGAAAATTTTGGTCATAAAAATTGAGATTAGTTCGTCAAAGAATACAATTGTAGTTACTTTTTGGGTTGTCAGGCACATATTCGAAATTATTTTTTTTATAATAAGAAGTTTATTTTTTTTGTGGATGTATCATTTCTTTACTCAACATTTTACATTAAAAGGGTAAAAATGATTAAAAAACTACAATAGAAGACTAAAATTAATTTTAATTACATTGACATTATTTGACAATTATTTTTTTGAATTTCTATCAATAAATTATTATTATACACCATTTGGAGAACCTGCACATTTCAAATTAATCGTCAAACAACAACCCTACAGCCCGGATCTCAATCCATGCGACCGATTTTTCTTCCGTAAGCTGAAGCACTCGATTTCGATAGCTATGAATACCTCACACGCAGCGTTCAGCGGTTGATGAAGTTAGTGAACGAAGGGACCTCTTCAGACAGTTGTGGGAGTTGGAGATCCATTGCCACGACGTTATTCGACCTGGAGGAGACTATGTGACATAATGGAGTATATTTTTAAAAAACATTTGAATGTAATTTCTTGTCTTACTAGAGTAGTCTCAACCAATTAAGTTCAACCTAATATGAAGAAAGAAAATAAATTGCAATGTACTCATTATCTTTAATTTTTTGTGGAACATTTTTTTTTTTTTCTTAGACACAGTACATATTCTTGTTCACGTAATTAAACTTCTTCAAAAAAGGAAACAATGAAACAATTATAATTACTTTTCCACAAAAGAACTACATAATTATCGTAATTTGTAATTTGATTTCTCAAAACTCTTGAAAATACATACTAACGAACATTCAAATGACAATTTGTATCACTTAGAATTTTGAATAGTGTTGTGCCGATTTAAGTCGATTCAATAGTGTGAAAAATCACTCTAGCTTGCTTTAGTGCTAACGGACCACATATATTAATACATTTCAATACAAATAGGTGGACGAAATGGAGGATGATCAGTGGATATTGTTTTATAACTACATTATCAGTGATACTAATCGACAATATTTTGGGTATAAAAAAACAAAACCTGAAAATCAACATGATAACCCTGACAATATAAAAAATATGTTGAATATGAGTAGTTTGCCTGTCTTGAAGTTTTAGTAGATCATCTACAGTCAGCTATGGTAAGAAAGGAGGGAAAGAAGGAAATAAACAAGGGCATAGGTCAGAATGAGCACCGACATCGATCCTCCATTCGACTCTAAGTCCAAGAAGGACTTATAATTAAAATTCCACGACAATTCATCAGGGTAACTCTCCGTCTTCTATAAACACACACGAATGCTCAATCATGTTTCGAATATAATTGAATGTACTAGGAAAAGAAGTTCACTCCACAGAAGTTAAATAATATGCAATTACCAAATTAAAAAAAGCGAGTCAGCTAAAAAATACACACGGTTTACAACACTACATATCATATCGTCAATGAATATAATCATTTATCGTGTCGAGCATGCTATAAATTTGTTTAAATTGAAAAATATTTGCATATAAATATTCACACTTTTAATAAAAGATAATGGGTCTGATTTCAATACTCAAAGAATTATAAACAATAAGAAAATAAAGCATAAAAGTATTTTGAAGCAAACATTTTAAAAATTTAATAATTCAATATTATAATTATTTGTTGATGTTTCGAGACTAAAAATTAGACCAACTCAAACAATATTTGTGAAACTATGGGTTTTTTTTATTTGAAAATCTACTCACATTTTCAGTCAAGTTGATTATTTCTTTTGTAGACACAATAATACAAAAAAATACTCGGAAAAAGTTACCTATTTAGGAAAATTGACCTTTCTTGATACCTCTAACACCTAAAAGGCCAGGTCATCATTAATTTAAAAAACCTTAAATTAATCTTTCAAATGATCCCACATTTGTTGGGATCAAGTTTCTCATTGACGGTTGAGATCAGAACTAATTGATTTTGTATTATTAACGAATTCAATATTCAATTAGATGACGTGACTATATGCTACGTCATATTGAAATTTCGTTGAAGTGGTTTAATTATTTTTATACATACATAAGTGTATACTGTTAAGAAAGTAAATGTATTATTTTGGGCATTTAAAAAAATAAATTAGATTAGGAAGTTAAATAAAAAAAAATCCTGATAGATTAGTAATATATAACAAATATTAGATTATTAACCTTAAAATATAAAACTCTTTTAGTCTGAAAAGCTGATATTAATGAAAAATATAACTGTCTGAAAGTTTAGTCAAAAGGAAAACCGGTTAGGTGCTATTAAGTTGACAGTTCTTGGCCCTTGGGCCAGACTCAATTGACAATAAGACCTTAAAAAGGTATTTTTTCCTTAATAAAGAATAAACATCATCCTGATCTCTAGGACAAAACAGAAGTCAAATCTCAACCAATGTGGTATCATTTGAAGTATACATTTAAGTTCTTTTAAATTAATTATAAATTGGTCATGTAGAGTTTAGGTATTTCAAGAAATTGATTTCAAGTGTTTTTCTTCAAAGGTAGTTTATAATATTTTTATTCATTAAAAAAAAAATTAAACATATTTTTTGGAATATTACAGTACAACTTATTGTTAAATAAAAGAAAACATTTCTTTCGTGTCAATAATCCATGTTCCTTTGAAACATGAAATATATGTTAGACTTGGTTGTCAAAATGCAATAAGCTATAATTTTGTGAGTGGTGTATTAAGTCTGATTTATTCACATAGATACCAATTAATTATTCTAACACACTTTCTATTTCTTAATATATTGGTAGAATCTAATAATGAAGATATATGCTTAGTTTACTTCAATAAGAAAGATGCAGACTATCACAAAGAAATAATATTCCTAAACGTACATATATGTATAGCCTGTTGAATAATTATTTTCTAAATTGTGCATGGATTACATTTTTCTTCGTCAACAAACTATCGTTCACTTTTATCAATAAATTATTCATAGTAACCCTTTGAGTGTGTCGAAAATTGTACTTAAAGTAGCAAAAAATGATTGTCACAATAAAAAAATGATAAGTTATTTAAAATTCCATATGTATCCTACATGGAGATGTTATATGTTTATTGTGGAGTAAAGACTTGCCCGTCTTTCATAGTGCATAATTAAATATGAAAAGTAAAGTTAAATTTAATTTTATAATTGAAAAAGGTAATATTTTGAATCATAAAGTTATAAACGATTCAATAAGGGCTGACAAGTAGGGTATAGTGTTATTTGAGGCCTTTTAAACGAGGCTCTTTTCCTCTCATAGGATTTCAACTATTGGGAATCCTTTTTACATATTATTTAGTAGAAATTATTACCATGTTTTTGTAAAACTACTTTTCAAATCTTTTCACTCGTCGGAATCTCAATAAACACTGTAAGAAATAAGAAAATCGGGGAGAGTTTTCCTCTTCATGCTTTTTTTTTTCTTATTAATATTTTTACTAAAATGACAAAATAAGATCTTAAAACGTTGCGCATTGGTCTATTTGATATACGTATAGTGTATTAGGGAACCAAGTCGCCACCTTTTTTTTTATTGTTAAATTTATTTATCTATGATACAACTTTTGGTGCTTTGGTTAAATACATATAAAAGGGGATGGATACCCCCACAGGCTCAGAAAGATCCATTAACCTCCTTCAGATTGATGAGTTTATGGGTCTAGAGCTCTAAAAAGATAAACAGGACACTGAAAAACCCTGTCAAGAGGTCTGTCACAACTCATTCCATGAGTTTTAAAATGAAATAACAGAAATCAACTCCTTAACGAATTAAGGTAAAGAGAAAAAGATTGAGACGATATCGTCAGTCGTCCTAACTGTAACCTTGACTGTGTTGTTATATACTTTGATTTCAGTAATGCCTTCGACAAATCCCTCATGGGGAACTTCTCCTTAAATTATCTAACATTGGTATAAAGGTTGGTTGTTACAGTGGCTTAGTTTCTGGTTGCCGAAGGGATACAGAGTGTAGTGATCCATTCCACTGTTTCTGAGCCTAGTAACGTTACTTCATCTATTCTGCAAGGTAGTGTACTTAGACCCACACTCTTTGACATTTACATTAACGACTTAGTATATAACTTTTCAGAAGAGAACATTTTTCTTATACGTGGATGATACGAAAATCATATATTCTGATTTAAACTCTGTCGACGATTTATATACCAAATTTATTAACTGGAGTTTAACTTGGAGAATCCCTACAAATATTAATAAATGTGTCTTACTTCCTTTCTCCAAAAAAGAGTTCATCCATCCGAGTCTTAAGCTGGTAGATTATTACTTGGACTAGGAAATCTAAATCTCTCGTGATTTGAAATTTAAGAGGCATATTCAATACGTTATAAAGAAGGCCAAACGTAACTTGGGAATTATTAAAAGAAGCTTCAAAACTCGTGACCTTTTGTTTATGGTAAAACTATATAAACTTTATGTCCTCCCAATTTTAATGTACGGCTCGGAAATTTGAATCCTTCGAGAAACTAGTTGATTGATTCTTTAGAAAAGGTTCAAACCAGTTTTGAGTCCTTTTTCCTTCATTGGGAGATAACAAGAACTACGAATGTAAAATTAAAAAACTTGGCCTCATCACTTTGTCTCATAGACATGCTAAAGATATGGTTAAACTACAACGAATTTTAAGCAAAAAGATTAACCTATCTCCCCCAATCTGTATACTCTCCACTCAAAACACCATTTACCTACCAAAACCAATGATTGACATTTTTAAGGATGACTTCTATTACAGATCTATTATTCTTTGGAACAAAATACTTTTTGCTTTCGTCAGGGAAGTGAGGCTGACCTCAAGCGACTTTTAGTAAATTCTTTTTTTGTTTAACACTTGTCTTTTTTTCCCTCTGCACTGTCACGTTTTTTTTTTATATTCTTGTGTTTTATATTTTAATGTTTATATTATAAATACATTGCTATTATTAAGAACGATAATCTTTATATATTATTAAATAAGTCGACCTATCTCCGCTTTGTTTATCGCCGCTGGTTTAAATAAATAAATAATATCCTTAATCGTAGATGTGGTTGGAGAAAATAGAAAGGGGAAAAAACCTTTCATTCATTTAAACGTGATTAAAGGACATGCAAAATTCAGAAAAAAATTAGTTTAAGTTCTCATTATTCGAGTTGGTTTTACCAAATTTTATGAAACGAATAGCTTTGTATAATATATAACTAATAAATTCCCATTTAACCATTAACATTTTTTGCCAACAATAAATTACCATTAATCTATATTTGATAATGAATGCTTACAAGTCAAATTTATGGAAATAACCTATCAATAAATTATTAAAGGGAATATATTATACAAATAGATCGAGTTTACTGACGATTCATATATTGTATAGTAAATCAGAAGTGATACCATGTTGGAGACACGGCCTTTCATCGATTTATAGATCAATTTCATTGATCTCATATATTACATCACCATTGAAAACGACACCACCTTGGGGCATATTGTTGGTATTTTTTATACATTAAATGGCTCAAAGATAAGGTGATTAGACATCCCCGTTTTTGATTACCGGTTTTCAGTCAAAAGTGTCGCAGACTAGGTCATTGAATTAGGGGAATTTACATAGACCCTAACACCAGCTATTATAGTAGTCATTTAACGCATCGCCACAAGGCATCTTAGGACGTACAAACGTAGCAGCGTGAACAACAAGTAGTAAAATCTTCATTCACCTATTTTATTTCTGTGATCAAGTGAGACATATATAGTTGATTGTGGAGAGTATCATTAGCGATAGGTTCGACATAAGTCTCAATCCTCCGTAAGTGAACATACTTTTTAAAACGCGGTTATGTGAGCAGGTAAAAAAGAAATCCCATAAATAAAACGTATGTAATCACATGATAAAAAATTAACAATTATAATATTTAAATTCTTCCAATATTGTATCATTTAATAACTATTCCATCCATTTTGCAATCATAAATATAAATTGAAATACTAAAAGTAGATGTACGAACATACCTCATAGAGAAAAATTAAATCCTTAACTTAAAATAATAAGATTTAAAATAATAATTAAACATAAGTTAGGGCTTTCAATTACATATAACACGTTACTCTTATAATACATGGACTGAAAAGGCCCCGTGCTTCACACCTTGATGCACTATTTTTTTTTTTTTAATTCATGTCATGTTCAAGGAGTACCAATTTTCAAAAGAGAGCTGTCGAAATTACTATCTGTTCTTAATTTTTATGTGAATTATTGTGCTAAGTGTGATCTTTTTAATTTCCAAAACAATGGATCAACAACAATTTTGTTTTATAATTTGACATGGCTTTTTAAAGGGAAAAATACCGTGTAAGCTGAGCAATGGTTTGAAAATTGCTATGGAGACTTCACTCCATAAAGCAAATTTTAAAAAAACAATAGAGTAAAATTTTAAAATAATTAACTTCTTAAAATGAAAATCGTCATAGTTTCACATTAAATATGACTCACAACGGAGAGTTGTATTGTATAACTCTTCATCTCAAAGCATGGGTTGGATGTAGATAAAACAAAAAAGTTGCACCTTACAACATACTTATTTACCTATAAGGTATATTTTTTGTACTTGATAGACCAAAGTGAATTAAAATAAGATTAAAAATGGCAACCTACAAAAAAAAATGAAACATTATATGAAAACACATCGAACATTGCAAAAATGAAGAATCTAAAAAGTCCAATGGAAAAACGAAAGAACTACTGTTAAGCAGTCATCAGTTAATAAAATTAAGTAAACTCCGATAAAAATTGCTAATTATACGAACTAGCTATAAACATGGTATTATCAAGATAAGTAAGTAATGACATATATTCTGATTTAATGTTTCAAGAGCATATTGAAAAGTATTGGCGACAAAATGAACATTGATAGGATTCAGAAGAATTTTGTAAAGCTTGGGGAGTATAATATTACAGTTCACAAACGGCGATTAAACATAATAAGCCAAAAAAAAATAATCTCCTCTCATGACTATATTTCAAAGATGTATTTGTTAATCAGTATAGGTGGCCGTCAACACAAAAGCAAAATAGAATGTATTTTCTCAAAATTGAGATTGGATTATATTTGTATTCAACGACAAATTATTGTCAATTACGATGAACAAATTAGTCTCATTAACCCTTTGGATGTGTCACAAATTGCACTTAAAGTATCCAAAATTGATTGTCAGAATAAAAGAATGATAAATTGATATATTTCATTTGAAACTCATACGGATGACAAAATACAGGGTATGAAAATTATTTGTGCCACAAAAAGATTTTTTTTTTTTCAAATGTCAACCAGTTTCTAGCAAGTTATCAGATTCAAAAATAAAACCAGATTCTGAAAGCTTGATGTATTCTGATTTATTATATTTAATAAAATCACTCTAGTCTCTATACCAGGCCGAAAGAACAGGCAGGTCTTCGCCACTGGAATTCCTTGTTGATAAGTTCGTTTTTGGTGTTGCAGGGGGTCAGTTGGTTTGTTGTTCAATCACAAAAATAAATCCATCAGATTCAAATCAGGTGAGTTTGGAGCCAAATTTTCGTCGAAATGAAGTCGCCAAACTTTGTCTTGAAGCCATTTGAGATTATTTTTCAAGTTCTGGTAGAGATATGAGTCCTTTAGAGGCCTCTAATTTCCTCTTAAACTTGAGATAAAACGTCTAACTGAGTCCAGAAATCGAACAATTGTTATATTGTCGCTCCTGGTGTGGATTCTAAGGAGGGTTCCATTATTTTTCCAAATATTTAGGACAACGAATTCGTTATTTTTTCCTTCTTTTTTTTCAAATGTTGCAAGTATGAACAAGCTATCTGAAAAACAAACCTCAACTGTCTAAGTGTCTGCATTTGCTCTTGAAATTTTGCCAATGTGGTGGTATGGATACATTGCGCACCCTGTAAGTCTCTTAAATCAAATAATAGTTATAAACTATGGACAAAACTTTTGGGTATTTTAACTCGTCTCACAAATGGGTAGTAATTTTAATACTGTTTAGTTTGGCGAATAAAAAGTGAATCTGACAATTCTTCTGATCAGTTGATCAGGTCAATGATACTAGAAGCCCTACTGTTTATACCTGGCGTTTTTCTGATCCTAACCAATGGGCTAACCAGTTGACCGTTTGGTTGCCAGAATTCGTTTTACCACTATGATTCTCTCCTTCTTGACATCAGAACAAATCTGAGCATGTAGAATCATTTTATTGTGTTCAAGCCAGTCTTTGTGTGGGCATCACGAGTTCACGCATCTATTTTTTCAAAGACTTGAGACAATCAAGTTGAAATATGATGTATCCTTCTATCCAGAAGTACTTCACATTGGTATAGAACTAACATAAATGATATATATCAATTATATACTCAACTATGAGTCTCATATTTCTTAGATTTTTTCCTCTATTGTCCCTGCTTTAAAACCCAGAGTCTTAAAAATATGTTAGCAGTGGTGAGCCAGCACTGTGGCTAACAGATTTGATCCCAAGAAATCCATCCTTTCAGGAAACACTCCTTTTCTGATAGCACACACTATCATTTAGCTGTATTGTTGATCTGTAGACTCTTTAATAACCTCATCATAAAGTTTGAGTAATGGTGAGCCAATAGAAACCTGTAGCCGAAGCTATTAGCTTTCTTATTGGTCCAGATAATCTATAATCACGGATGGTGTAACAAACTCAAGAATCAGACGGTGACTACACGCCAACCCGACGAGTTTTCTCTCAAACCAGATTTCAAATTTTTGCAGAACTCCAGTATTTATAATACCAGTGTTCACATTTGTTGTGTCTCTTCTAATGGCCTTAACTATTTTATCAAAACCCCTCTCCCTTAACCATTTAAATATAAACTTTGCAATTTGTCCAGTGTGTGATTCTATCTTGTTTACTTTCTCTGGTATAAAGTGGAACAAGTAATTGCTACTAGCTCACTTACAAAACTATAATGCTCTTGCTTGATCCTGCCCATAAATGACAGATCACTGTCCATTGTTGCCATCGCAATAATGGTCAAATCTAGTTTTCTATCAAAGAGAATACAGAAGATTGGCTTCTTTTCTCTTCACTTCTTCTCAAACTCGTCTCTCATCTCTTTCATCAACTTCTCCTACACTCTTCTAATCTTAATTTTGGTAAATGATTTACGCTAACGTCTTAGAAAATTAATTCATAAATCTATAAATCATAAATAAATGATCACATTTTAGAATTTACGTGAAAAAACACAGTAAAAAAACACTACCGGTTGATGATTTTCAAAAAAAATGAAAAGTACGACTCACCCTAATATATATATATATATTTACAAAAACTTGTACAATGTAAATAAATATATGAAGAAGGAAAAAATATATAAGGAGTTTCTCTTCTTTTCTTGATTTTGGTTCGCATTTATAATTAATCAATTGCTTTCTCAAGAATTTTCCAACCCTAATAGGCAGAGTTAGTCCACTCCAAATTCGTTTTGATTAGTTTTTAATTTCACATAATCTAAGTCTTTTCTTATTATTTTGAGGGCATAAGAATCAAAAATGACATGTCTGTTTTTTAGTCTTACACTATACATACAGACCTTCTTACAAATAGATATAATAGTATTGCAAATAAAATGCAAAAAATATAAGATAAACAAGATTTAATATAAACATTAATCTCAAGTTAGAAACTCATGCAATTGACATGTTATTTTAGAAACAAGTCATACGAAATAAAGAATAATAAATTAAACTACTTCTATATTATTGCAAGTAGTGAATAATACACAAGTAGTTTTTGAAGATGTGGTACATCAACATAAAATCAATATAAACAAAAATGAAGTTGTTTTTTAGTTCGTACTGTGTGGTCCATTGAAATATGAAATTCTATAAGATAACAATAACTGGTGCCGACGAGAGCTTAATGTCAATTGGATTACTTTATTATACGGTGGGTGGAATATTTGCATTCAAATAAAGATTACATAAAAAGTACTTCTCATAATTGTATTTTAACTCGTTTCACTATTAGCACATAGAAAACTTTGTTTGTCTAATTTGAAGTATCTCCAATTAATTCAGTAAAATGTATTTCAACTTTTCCCAGTTAACCCTACTCTATATAAAGGGATAACTTTGAGTTTATCTCTCAGACTTGATAAATAATAGGACTCTATTTCATATATAAAGATTACTTTTACTTAATAACATAACATATAAATATTTTTGGATATATTTTCTTTTAAGTCTACTATTTTACATTCAGGATATATCTTATTGTGTTCATGAACGCAACGTAGCAAATAATTTTTGTGGTCCTCATCCGCTTTAATTAAACCATGGAAGTCTTTTGTAAACTTTTGAACTATATCTCAGTCGTAACATAAATTGTTTCTAAGCATCGACAGTTTTGTTCGGGCTTCAATCCAAGTAGAATTACTATTCAATAAAGATTCATGTGTCTCAAATTCTTTGTAATTGTTAATTTATTACTCCAAAATAGTAAATTCAGGCTAAGTCAGAATAAATTTGAACTTTTTCCGACCTTTCACTGACTTTTTTTCGAATAAAAACATTATATAAGGTAAATCCATTTAATAATTCGTAATTGAGTATTCAAAAATACTCATTTCAAATATGTTGGCCTTTTTCTGACCTTTACTTAATCAAAAAAGTCTTAGTAGCCAAATTTTAATCAATAAGTAAAGTAATTAAATCTTATTTTATTTTAATTTGAGATAAAATTTCAGAGCACGGTTATTTAGTTTAAATTTTTCATCTCGAAAATACGTGATCACATTTAAATACGGGTAAGACTGATAGAACTTGTATTCTTCTTCAGAAAAAAACTAGGAAACCCCCATTAATCATAAGCACAACATTCAAATCATGTTTTGAACCTAAGTTTTCTCATGATGTTCAAATATTCAAAAGATTTCAAGAAAAATGGCCGTCCATTAATATAGATAAGTATGATGATGGAATTGAAAATCGTGTAGTAGCTAGTCTTGTAGCAGATGGGCGACAAATGTATGGAAACAAATATTCCTCCACACGTTTATAAAGAATTATTTAGCCTGGTAATTATATTTCTTGGTGATGTGCATCCACATGCTCTAAAATTTATACCAAATCAATTCAAATTGACAGATATAGAGGAGTGAGGATTGCGTAATATTTATGTGCTTAGAGTGCAAGTGTATCTCCGAGCCTGGATATATCTACTCTTCAAGCCTTAAAATCACTTAATAATGACACGAATTTAATAAAATCCCTCTTTAAATATACTTCCATTAATACAGACATATCGAATCCCAACATCAAAAAAAATTATTCAAACACTTATGGTACATGTCCGAGGAGGTTGATGGATAACCTCTATTTGACAGTACATTAAGTTGCTGCATCAAAAGTTGTGTGATAAAGCTCATACAAAATTTGAGTAATTAATCTTAAGAAAGGACGTTATTTACTCTCAAATGAATTAAAATACAAAAACTAGAAACTACTGAAAAATTTATTGAGACGGTCCTGACTTATGGAATGATCAAGATGACTACAGACAAGCTCTTTATATTATCTTGATACAATGAAAAGTTGTTAATGATCCTGCTGAGCATGGAGTCGGTCTCATTAAAGAATATCGTGGTCTACTAATATCTGATGAATCACAGCTCCAATTCCTCACCCAAGCTTATATGTCTTGGATTCAAGCAGAAATACTCTTTCAAAATTTTAATTTAAAAAGATATTTGTAATGAAATTACTAGAACTGTATTACGTTATATTCGAAATTTCGATAAATAATACATTTGTAAAATATATGAAAGGTTTATCATTAAAAAAAATAATAATATTTTATTTACTCTGTGATATTTCTTAAGCCTACCCCATAATAATCTTACTTTAAAATTATAATTTTAACCTAAAACTATCCCATAATAGTTTTTTTAAACAAGACTGCTACGATAATTTTGGAATTTGGTCTTCTTAAAGTAATAAATTTTGACCATTACTAATGATTTTGGAAACATAAATTGTAAAGTTGGTTTTCTTTTACGAGCAGACAAATAGCTAAAAAATGCAAGTAATGGGAATTTTTGATCTTTTGACCAATTAGAACCAAACGTTAGCAAATAATTTTTTAAATATTTTCGATGGTAAGTATAATAACAAAATTTCTTGCGTTATAAAGTTTTTTGTAACACCAAAGGTTGAGTTGATATTCAGGTCAAAATATTTTTTTTTAAATTGTAAAATTTCAAAACTTTGGACCCGTTGAGCTACCTCCAAATATTTTTCAAAACTGTTCAAAATTTATGTACGATGTCTATTGTCTAAAAGGAAAAAATTGCGACCCTCACAACTTAACATTTCTCAAATTTAAAAAGTAATCTCACCTTTGTCTTCATGGCTATCAAAATCGCAATCTTTGACCAGGTGCTTCACCTTCCGAAAGAGAAATCGGTTACAGAGATTGAGATCTAGGTTGTAGGGATTATGTTTCTACCTTTCTCCACGTTAAGAACTGCCTGATGTCGTTGGCTATTTGAGCCCTTTGTGTTGTCCCACATGAGTAAAATTTCCTTCAGGTTAGTTTTGTTCTTCTTTAGGCTAGAAAACGGGATTCCTGTCTTCCATAGATACTCTATCAGCGTCTCTCGGCTGGCCGTGGTCCTGTCATCAGGGTTTGGACAGAAAGTCTCGATTTTGTTGGGTGTCCTTGTCTCCCGGTGATGTCCTGATGAGACACATTTCTTGAGCTTAAAAATGCCATCCCGGATCTCACCAGCCCACCGAATGATGCCTGTAGGACTAAGGCAGCTATCAGGTTTAACGATAGTGAGGTCGGTGTGGATCTCAGACACTGTTTTGTCCTGTTTGTAGTGTATCAAAAAGTACGAGTGAAAATTGTGAGTCCCCTTGTTCAGTGACGCATGGAGAAACATGTGCAAATATAGCATGTAGGCATTAGCTATTTACTCTCTGAATAATTATGGAACATTTTCCACTAAACAAATTCATGAGAAAATCGATGTTGCGGAAATTTTGTAGCTAACTCTTCTCCTTTCCCTTCAAACGAACCTACATTAATCTTTCCGGAACAACCTAATATATAATATTAATAAAGAATCGGAATCCTTCATAAAGATGATATCGGAACAGACTGAAATTTTGGTATAGGGGTAAATCTTTAATTGATTTGAAAACACTTAAATTTCGGTCTACGTCTGATATCACAGTCTGGACCGAAATATGGATCCAAATAGTTTTAAAAAATGTAGAATTAAAAAAAGTCGGTTCCGGACCGAGTCTCAACACTAATGAATATGTGTTCATTTTATGGTACATATGTATAAGAATTGAGGACATTTGCATATACTGATACATGTTTTCATATTTTTTTTGGTTTTTTTTTAATATTCATGCATTATATAGATCTCTTTTGATCATTTTTCAAAAGATATCATCATCAAAAAGGGATTAAAGAAAAAAGAAACTTGAGGATTCAATCCATCTTTCTAGGAAAATTTCTAGATCATATCTGGAAACACCAAAAAATAAATAAGAGGTTTAAAGAACATCTTTTCATCCAATTTAATGGATGATATAACTTTTACTTAAACGTGGGACTTTTTTCTCTTAATTTAAATAATTTGGTTTATATTTTAGGGAAAATGAATATTCATATTTTTCTTTAAAATAATATATAAATAATATATTTCCCCGTTTTTTTATTATAATAATATTTACCTTGTAATAGTTGTCTTTGAAGTCGAATTAATCAAACTAAGTGTATTTGGACGTAATGCATTTCAAAATATAGTCATCCCCGGTAAATATTGTACTTACTAAATTCGAGAGAAAAACATTTTTATTTGTACACATAACAATTGTTTCGAACAAAGATAAAGAAAAGGAGACAACCGCATTTTATTTTTATACTTAATATAGGGGTTAGTAGATAAATTGGAAAAATATGCTCGGCAAATTATCAAGATTATAGCATCGTCATTTATTGATCAAATTTAATGAAAATTTTTGAAGTTGTTGTCAGTGATCCTGTGTTTTGACTCATTTTCTGCAACCTCCTCCAGCTTCAATAACCTTTCCGATCTTTGCCCTGAATCGTGCTACTCCCTTGATTACATGTTCAACTGAGATCAACCTGCAGTTATTATTGGTGTTGGCCTTTATGGAGCTAACACTGTTGTAGGAGCATTATTTGACATATTCTTGAAGAAAGTTACACAAATAGTAATCAGGAATGTACAAATCTATATTATGGCTAGGCCAGATTGCGAACAATTATCATTACTGTCCATGGTATACAAGGTAAAGTTATGTTATAACTCTGTCACAAAATCTTATTTGAATTAATTTATTTAATTAGTAAGGACTTTTTACAAAATATTTTCATTTATTGTTTAGTTTTTAGTCTCCACAAGATATTAAATTATTTCTAACTGCTAAAGTACCAACATACGTATATTTTAATATATCTCGGAAGGCTTTACAAGTAGGATATTTTGAAGCTTTTCATTCCAATATTATATATATATATATATTTCTTTTGTATTTATTTAGGTGGATATTTCTATGTTTACCATATTCACGTATTTAAAGAAGCTGACTGGCTCTTAATATACAGAGTCCTATATTTTTTACTTTTACGAAAAATAATTTATAATTGTCATATTTTCTGAACTTGTGGTTTAATTTCAAAAAACGAAGTATTTTTTGAAAAGTAAAAGCATGTAAAATATAATATTGCAAACTTGTTTTAAATCAGCTCGATTTGGGATATGATCTTTTATAATTACTGGGGATGTGTAAAAACAAATAGTACAAAACGTAAACTTTAACACAGCAAATATTTATTTATATGATCTGTAGAAGTTGACATTTTAAACAAGCTGATAATTTAAGTTAGAATCAAAATTTACAAATTTAAATAAATAATAATTCACTTTTTTTACTCGTTTTTTTCTCTCATCAAAAATATAATATGCATAATAACTGCTTAAGAAAATTTAAAACATTTTTCCATTTGTCAACAATAACAACAGCATGCTGATTTATGCTTAGAATATATAGCCTAAATTGGTAGCCCATTTTTTTTAAATGATGCACTGAGCGTTAGTTTCACATGCTCCTTAATAAACCACATCTAATTTCACATGCTTTATTTTTTTCTTTTATTTCCTTCTCTTTTTTAATATGACGTGCTGAGCTATATTTAAACCCCCTCGTTGTTAACCCATTACAGACTATAAATTACTTTACAACTACATATAAATTTGAATTTCTTAATCTACATGCAACATTTATAATTGGTTTCTGTTTATCTGTATTTCTTAGTAATCTACATTATAACATAAAGTAAAAATTTTTTACTGTTGTACATTACTCTAGCTCGAATAGAGAGTGTTGTTCAATTCAAAATTGGGACTTTAAGGAAGAGGCGAATATCTAATAGATTATAAGGTCTACACTTTGAAATTCAACTAAAAATGTTTTTTGTAATCCTAAATGTTATTCAGATTTTGTATCATTTTCATTCTTTTTTCCATTTTTAGTTCATTTTGAAATTAAGTAGTTCAAAAATTAACATCTTGATTTTGGTGAAAGCATATTGTTTTATAGAATATATTATTTTAATTTTTAATAAACCTTACAGTTAACAAAATTTTATAGACAGTTTCAAATATATTCCATTTTCTAAGGAAAGAGAGTGGAATAGAGTATAAAAAATTATATAGACCAGACATTTTCCTGATAATGTTTTTAAATATAACAAGACCAATGAAAGAAGGGTTGAGCTCTTGGATGCAATAAGAGCTGTTTATGGAGGGATAGTCAGATAAAGACAAGAGTGGTAGCCTATTCAGTGGTTTGTAGTGATTCTGCTGTTCAAGCCTAGCGACTCATGAACGCTAAAACAAAAGTTTGTCTGTCTTGCTCAAAATTCATTCATTATATTCACGCAATTTCCATCTATCTTTGAGAAAATCAGCTAGAAAAAGTTTGAAAGGCAACAATTGCCTTCCCTTCTTAGGTTTAGCCCCCAGTTAGGATATTACTTTGAAACAATGTGTAAGGGAAAGGCAAAATTTGTGGGTTTCAGATGCAATATTGGGCAACATTCACATTACTTCTATAATTATCACAAATAATAACAGTAATACTAGTAATTAGAATATCTTTTCTAATTTTTAAAAGGAACCAATCTGAATTTTGAAGATTTAATCTAATAATTTAATAACAAATATTTATCCATATTATATATCTCATCTTATATCTAAATATTTATACTTATATTTAAACAGCTTTTATCTGGGTCACAGGGATCTTTTCAAGATTTTAACCGATAATTATGTATGAAAACATTAATTAATGTGAAAAATCCAAGCACATTGCAAAATTTATATCATAAGAAAATGATGTCACTAAGTTATTTGAATTTTTCATAGTTTTTAAAATTTGAGGTCCTGTCATGTTTGATTGGATAGAAGGCACCTCTTTTACATGGAACTCCCTACAGATACACTTTATTTATTTATTTTTTGTAAAATGCGTTCTTTTACTTTACTATTAATTATTTTTATAGCCGGTATACCTATATTTTTGAGGGTGTCTTATCTTTATATCTTCCCCATATGACTTTCCACATTAATTTTCTAATATTTCTTCCCCATCTCCTTCCTTGATTGTATTAAAGCTGTGCTACACTTGCATGAATTATATCCATGCCTGTTTCCTTTTCTCCTTCTTCCCTAATCAAAGATTGTAGCTGATCCCCTCCAATACATTCTTCAAATTCTTAGTGTTGCCATGTTCATTTTCGTTTTATTTTCATGTCTATTATTCACAAAATTATATCACTAGTTTAACTCTCAAACAAATCTTCAGTTACCCTATGCCTTTCATCTCTTAATAAACTAGTCATTACTTTATACTTGGATTTTATTTCCTTAATAGTGAGAGAATATTGATGACATCATTAGAAAATAGAACAAACTATTCAAGCTACCAACAACAAAAAAAAAACAAATGCATGCTAAAAATGCTTATATTTAAAACTTTAGGATATATGTAAATCCTTTTTGGACTCTGATTATAAATGAGGATCAACATCAGAAAAATATTTGCCTATAGGAGGGTCGTTTAAAAAGTTCATGCAAAGTCTGAGAAATGGCACTGCTGGCGCGTATTGAGGTTATGGTTAGTTTGTAGCCTCTCTTGAAGAACACACACCAACTTTTAGGAATATTAGTTTATTTCTTTCTGTTTGATATTCGTTTGATTTGAGGAATCGACCGGAAATATTTTTTCGACTGTCTATTGGTGAAGAAATAATTCACATCAACTATCTGAAAAAGGGTAAAACTAATACAAGTGCATATGATTCATCGATATTGGTCTGTTTGAAAATCGAGCTGCAAGAAAAAATCACATTAATGGCCCATATTAATGTAATTTTTCATCAAAATAATGCAAAAAATCACACCTCAGCAGTTGTGGCTGCAAAATTAATGGAATTAGAGTTCCAACTCGAGATGTCCACAGCCTTAGCAATCTGACAAAACTTCACTCTTCCGTCATCCATCACTATATCATGGATTTTATCTATGATTTCTTTAGTATAACCCACAACATGGCGTTCAGAACGTTCTGCGTCACTTGGGCCAATGTGGGGACTCTGAAAATTTTGAAACCTCTTATAAAATGTTCTAATCGAACTTGCAGAGTCCCCATAATGTTTATCAACGTTCTTTTTAGTCTCCTGAGACGTTTTGTCTTTCATAAAGTAATGTTTAATCAAGACTCAAAATTATTTTTCTTCCATTTTTTGAAAATCGCTCCATTTCCTCGATTTAAACGAATGCTAAATAAAAAAAAAACATTCCTATGTAGCTTAAACTTGGTGTGTTTTCTTCCAAGAGATGCTACTAACAAAACATAACCTCGATACGCGCCATCAGTGTCATCTCTCGGACTTTGCACGGACTTTTAAAACGACCCTCCTATCATTCGTCAATTTGAGTGGGATTTGTGTTTATCTACTTTTACTAATATCTGCTTGTAGCTAATCTAATAAAACACCAAGACAGCTAATTTGCTCTATTACAAAATATTCTTCTAATTCTGAGATGTATCATGTTGATTTCCTCTTTCTTTTATTTTCAGCATACCACTAATTCATATTTTATATAACTCTATATATAATATCTAACTTTCATAAACTAAAAATATAAGTCTTTCTTGAACGTCTTTTTTATCTTACAATTATTGTCCTCTTCTTTTGGAATGATATTTGTTTTGAATTGAGTTTTATGCATTAAGAAAAGTTTGCACAATAGATCATGTATCTATCTTTATGCATCTCCATTGAGTAAAACGACAAAATGCAATGTATAGAAAATTGGAGTTCTAGTAAAACAAAAAAATTGATCAAATATGTAAGGCAATACATGGAATTTTCTTTTATAATGACTGTGTATGGATTTAGTAGAAGTTTGATTATATAATAACAATATCTTCTTTATGGTACATCCTGTGGAGTTCTAGGTAACTTAGAAGCAAGTTTTACTTTTAGTAATATTGCGGCATACATTTTAGCCATAGGTAATTTTGCATCTTAGAAATTTTGCCGCATGAAGTTCTTGTCGATGTTCCATGGTTAATATGGAACATGGACTCAAAACATGCAGTAGCATTTAAGTAGGTTCGTATCTCTATTATTTTTAATTATGAGGCTTCAGTACGCTATGTAACGACATCTGAATAAAAAAAAAGTTTTGTTGTCATCCCATGTCAGTAAGTGTAAAAGTGTAGGAGAAACAACAAAAAAGGCGACGCATGTGCGATATCCTCTGTATTGGAAAAAGTGCTAAGTAGGCTGCAAAGGCCTACGGCATCTCCATTCAGACTGACAATAGCATCTACAAGTCGATTCCAGCCCCATCCAAAAGAATCAAAACTTTGGAAGGAACAATAATGTTGATTTCTGGCCTGCCTCCATGTGACCCTCCTCCAGCCCTGACCTCAAACCCCGGGACTTTCTAATTTGGAACATCTAAGAGACAAATATCTGCCGCAAATTTAATCCAAATTTGGATAACGCTGAGCTACCATCATGGCAGCATAGTACGCCATGGAACAGGCCTTCATCATCAAGAGCTGTTTTTCTGTTTGCGAGCGTGTCGAGGCTGTTATTGATTGTGAAGTAAGACATATTGTATAAAAAATATATCTAGATATATAGTACTGAAACATATCACAATTACTTTTTAGTTGTCTTTCCTTGATTCAATAAAAATCTAATTTTTATCTTAATTTGCAAGTTGTGGGTCCCCACTCTGTATAGTTTAGGTTATAACTTTACCATTAGTCTTTAATGTTGAAACATTAAATCTTTGTACCGATAGAGTTTCAATTATTCTCAAGCCTCAATATGAATAAGGTGTCACTAGTCAATGAGTCCTAATCAAATAGTTTCATAATCTATGATCTGTGAATCCTTATTCCATCGCCTTTAAAAGCACAATTCCTTCTTTATTCAGTTTGGAAATTAGAAAAAGAAAACCAATTTTGATCCTTTTTCTTTTTTGTTAATTATTTTATCATATTGAATATGTATTCGTGATGTTAACTTCACCCTCTCAAGTAAGCATTATCCCCTATCGATAAATATTTTCACCACATTAATGTTATTTTAAATGTAGAAGGTTCTCATCTTTATGGCATTAATTCATTTTCTTCCTACAAAAACTTCGCCTTGCACCCGTACTAGTTTTTTCTAAAAAAATGACATCCTTATCTATTGCTGAGATAGATAGAACGGTAAAGAATATAGGTAAAGTTCCAATTGATAATAAAAAAAAAGTTGAATATATCAGGCAGAAAAATCTTCAAGGAGTTTACCGTCATTCATAAGATTACTGACTCTATAAGCGGCCCTTAGTTTGATATGTAACTGATTTGCAATTTTTATGCATGCTAAGCACAGTTGAGATCTGCTTGTGTTTTGTCTCTCTTGTGTATCATTATTTAGTTTTATGAAAATATACGTTTTTACTATTGATAAAGGTAAAATATTTTTTTTTCTGATTTTTTTTTAATTGACACGTTGAGCTTTTACAACACATGCTTGAAACTACAGTTTTATTTTTTAGATCAAACTATCACAGAGTTTTAAGATATTAAACATACACTCAAAAATGTGTTATACAGACAAACATTGCTATATTAATATAAACATTTGTCAAAAAAATAGTATTGATCGGATTCATCTCATCCGCTGACAAACTGTATGTATTGGCATCCCTTTCCAGAAAACTTAATGGCGGTATTGTCATCTAGACCAGATTCAACAAGATGGTGTACTGGCACACACAGCATAAGGTTAAATATTTCTTTTTGGAGACAAAATTCCATTCTGATCCAAGACAATATTGCTACCACGTGCGTTGCTAACTTTCATAATTGGGGAGGGGGCTTAATTTTTAGTACTTATTATTTTGATTTATTTTATGGGAATCAAGTAGAATTAAATGCAAGTCTTAAGTATTTTTTTTTTTTTTTTAAATGAAAGCCATTTGATGAAGTATCAAACTTTGAGCCCCCATGATGGTGTCTCCTTCAATTATGATACAATTTATGATGTCAATGATGACCTTTTATAGTGTTTATACTCCAGAAAAAAATGCATTTTTGCATCTACTTATTTTATTGTTTAAAAATAGCCACAAAATATTTCAAATTTATGTCTTCGACTGGAGCTACATGTGTGGGATGATTTATGGTTCCCATTCAAACTATCACCTTAGAAACTATATTAACATAATATAGCATCTCCCTAAAGGTGATGGAACAAAAGAGTTTTTTTCTTTAAGCATTGATTTTATTTAATAAACATCCATTGACTTTAAAGAGAAGGAACAGTAAGACTACCTACCATAAAAAATAAGTATATGAAACAAAGGGATTTCAATAGGCAGTTATCCATATTAAGGCTGTAGTAGGTTAAAATCTACAATCTGCAGCAAAGAACGTCAGCTATGGTAAATGAGTACAACAAAAGGTTTTTGTTGTTTTTTGGGGATAAGTTACTGTAATTTACGAAACCTGGTCCGGGAACGAATTACGGAATATTTCCTTTTTTCCAATATACCACAAATTCAGACGAGCTGTATCAATAATTTTTTGTTCATTAGGATATTATTTTACTAACTAAAGCAAGGCTTGAGGATAACATTAGAGACGTGTTACGGGTAATACACCTTAGTGTTGTTTAGGTCCTTATTTAAGACTGAATACTGCGGTATCGTCCAGTTTGCTCTCAATCCCTTCCAGTTCAATTTTATTTTTCAAGTTTTTTTGTAATTGAAACACATAAACTTACACACATATACCGGGGGGATTAAAAACTTGTTTTTAATCCCCCCGGTATATGTGTGTATTATTTTACTGTGGCGTCCCAAATGTCAGAGTTTCGGTACGGCTAAGGATAGGTCATACTTCAGTTCTGTAAATCTTTGTTGAACTCGAAATAAAATCGTGGATCTACATCGAAGTAACTTCAGCCTATATATCTTTGCTATATACAGAGTGGGAATTGTGTTTATTTCCTTAATCTCATAAACATTCTCCAAATTATCTGGCCATGTCATGTTTCAATTCCTTTTATTTTTACATACAGGCAGTTCTTATGTTATACAACTATAGTTATCTGTAACTTAATTGTAATACTTTTGTATTACATTATGCTGTAGTACTTCAAGCTCTTTGTAATTGAGGTTGCATAAATCATTACTCGTGGGTATTAAAATATCAGGTTCTATCGGAGACCAAATTTCAATTAATTACTTTGTTTGAACAAAAATATCCAAAATCCATCCCTTGTTAATATTTTTGTAGCATGCCATTGACTTAACGTTAAAAAGTGTATAAGATTAATTATTATCTTCCTTCCTTTCTATTTTTTTAAACTTGAGATGTTCTGTATATATTTTATTATTTAAGTAAGTTACTCACGTAATTTAAATATTATTCAAGAATGTCAGAAAAAAGGAAATTAATATACCAACGCAGACTTATTATTTTTTGATAATAGAAATCTTTCATTTATCATTTTATAATAAAAACATAAAAATAATTTTAAAGAACCAAAAACTTTTTTTAATTTTTTCTCCTCACTCTTTTTATAGGCATGATAAAAAATATTTACATAATTTAATTTTAATAATTTGAATGAGAGAAAAACTTTCATTTAGAAAGTTTCTCACTTTTCACTAATAATGAACATTTATTTATAAAACAGACCAGGGAATTATAGAATTGACAAATAATAATTTTATTTTTAAATAGAGGGTCAAATTCTCAAATTGTTTTATATTTAAGTATGAACTTCCCGGTTTTAAATAACTTTCTTATAAACGTTTTCGCCACCAACAGTTTTGCTGCTGGTAATTTTTTCTCAATGAGATATCGCTGTTTGACTTATGCATCTCCATTTTATATTATCTGTTCGAATTTTACTATTATCTGTCGATCATAATTATATAGCGAAAAAAGAAAAATTATATAAATACTAGCAAAGGGGTTCCTGGCGTTGCTCCAGCCAAGAAGGGAGCGGGAAATCACATTGAAAATGGTCCATATTTTTTTTTTTTTAATGTTTAGACGCCTTCAGTGCTGGCAACTATTATAATATATGTATTATTATGAATATATATATATGTATAAAGTTACATTATAAATTTCAAATAACATAACAACATATATGCATGAAAAAATTTGTGTAAATGAGAAGGGCATCTTTCATTTTTGCAGGGAAAAAAATGCCAAATCGAAATTTGTTATGAAAATTGCAAAAAAACTTTTTTCCAATAATTTTTCAAAATAAGTATAAAACAGCATTTATTGGAAATGTAAAGAGAAACACAAACCTACCAGAAACAAATCGTACTTGCAAAAACAAAAAAGTTTTGGTGAATAATATCTTAGAAAAATTGATAATATTTTACAAGAAAGTCAATATAGCATGAGAAATGATACCATTGCCATACTAGTGTTTAGATATGGGGTCTTTGGGAGCTACGATTATTTCGTCCTAAAACTAGGTTTTCCGAGCATACATAATACGAGGCGCTAAAATCAAATTAGCACTTTTTTTTTATTATGCAGCTTTTTTTTCCCAACAAGACATGTTATTGTATCTATAAACTTTAGTAAAGTTTTTTAGGCATCATAACAACAGCTGTTCTAAATTATAGATGAAACAAAAAGTTCTGAGCGTTTTTTCGCTTTATTTTGACAATAAAATTAATATAATTAACATTCCGGTCCAACTCGACTATATCCATTATTTTATTAACTATTTTGGATGATTGGCCTACAAGATTGTGCCTCATATTCGACTTTTATATTATCAGAACGGAATCGTTAGAACCACCGCTTTGCTTTTGCATTAGATGATCTATTTGATTCATAGCAGCACAAAAAATATGAATTGAATTTCCTCTTTTTTTATTTCTATTTTGAAACGCTGTAATAAACAAAACTTGAACAAACACAAAACTGTTAATCAACTTCTTTTAAGTTTATACTTAAACTTTAAGAATAAATTATGCAATCTATGAATCGTTAGCTGACTAAAGACCTCTAGCAAAAACGGTCAGGAATTTTTATTTAATCTAGTATAAAGAAAATTGAATTTACATAGGAGGAAAGGCGTTGCACCGTGACGATGATCTATTTGAAGGTGATGGAGGAAATGATGCCGTCTTGGATTCATCAAATCACTGAAGGCTGGCCTTGTGTCTGGCAAAAAGACTCAGTAGCTTCATGTCTCAGATAGATCGCCGAAGTGTCTGAGTGAGCACTGCTATGATTTCATTGAAAATATGGCTCCCCAGCATTCTGGATCTTAATCTTATCGATTATTTTGTAATGAGCTGCGTTGAATCTAAAAAAATTAAACATCTTATGATATCAAGGCCATCACACTCTTATGCCTTATATCAAGGAGACAATGGCAATATTTGCAAAAATAACTGGTTCATTTTTGCAAAAAATTGCAAAAATTATGTACTAAAATGTTCTGGAAATTGAAAATACTGATTTGAATAGTTTGAATTTGTGTATCCACAATGTATTGTTTTATGGCATTTCTTCTTAAAATTTGAAAATTGATGTTAGCTAAAAAAAAAAAAAGAAAAAAAAAAAATTATACAGAAAATGATGATATTTCAGTTAAACATTCTTTTTTTTGTGTGTCAAATTTATATGCAAACGAATTTCTAGATAAATTTCTAAAAACTTTAGATCCAAATCCTTTATTTTATTGAAAATACATTTTCTTGTACATGAAAGAAACAAAAGTACAATTTTCACCGTTTTCTATTTTTGCTCATGACTTTATTATTTGATTTTGAATAAATATAGAAAACGTACTTATTCGTATAGATGTTTTTTGAGACGGCAGCGACTTTTTTAATTTAATGTTCAACACCATATCTATTCTCCTTGAGCATCAAAAATTTGTATTTTTGTTTTGGGTATAAAATAAGTTCCTCTAATTTGAACAACTCCCCCCCAAAAAAAAAAAAAAATCAGTACCTAGCCTGACCATGTTCCAAAGGGACAAATATGCAAAGTTACAGCCTCATAGATTTAAGGGTGTGGACTTAAAAGACACACCCATACACAAAAACTCTATTTTATATAAATACAGATGATTGACATATAATTTATCAACCATTGATCAATGAATTTTATAACGAGCCCTGTTCTTCTTTGATTTTGAATTGTATACATTCAGTTGATGCATCATTTTTTGGGATTTGAAATACCATCCTATATTGGAAGGGTGGCTAAAAATGACATATGATGTTCATAAAGAATTACAACTTTGACAAATATTATAGCTTTATAATTGTATATTCATATGAGTTGATCAATAGGAATTTCTCATCAGAAATGATGTTTCTCACTACAACAGGCTGTGCGATTGAAGTTTGAGCTCTTTACACAGTATTATAACTTATTTACTATTTTATCTTTAATATTCAATATGATTGAGATACAACCGTAAAGTTCAAAACGATATTTTAAACATAAAAAGGCGGCAAACATGACATGCGGTAAAATCTTCTCGTGACAAAATTAACGGTGGCTAAAATGTTTGCTGCAAAAATACAGGTCACAGGATTTTCATATGCCTGGTGTCAACATAAAAACAATCTTGAACCAAATCAAGAAAAGGGGGAAATCCCAATTAATTTTTTTACTGCCGATTCAGACTATACCTATTCATAATTGTTTATATGGATAATATGACTTATTTGAGTTCATTTTTGGATATAATATTACTGTTACAAATCAATAAAATGTCTAAACTAGACGACTTTGTTCAGACAAATTAAAAAAAACGAAAAGAAGGGGGGAAATACATAGAAAAATTATACTAATTCAGGAAATTTACCTGAGAGTAACAATTTAGAAATAACCACATTTTAGTACCCCATACATTTGAATTGTATGATGAGTTGTTCAAAAAGTGCATAACAGTAGGAGTTATGTTGTGCAGTTTTCTCTGAAACCATTAAGTAACTTTTTCACAAAATATTTATTTTTTAATTGATTGAATAAAATTTTACTTCTAACAGAACTGAAGTCGAGTTTTTAGCGCAGTTTTAGTCATCAGTATCTGTACCGGGCCCATTAAAAAAGACTTGAGTCCAGACTCGATCACTAATTTATATATATTTCAATATTTAGGGCTAGCATATAAAACTCATTTAGAAACTGGAGATAGTTCAAGCCCATTTGATCTCATATGAGTCGAACCAGTAATATAATAGAAAATAGCCTCATTTTAGTTTCTCAAGACTTTTTTTTATCTGTGAGACAGTTAAAATTGGATCAGAGGCTGACTTTAAATATTTGACAAAACATCCTAATATGAGACAACAAGAAATAAATTGAATCCTGAGCACGAAGAGGAATTAAATTTTTTAAATTAAAAATATTTAACAACTAATTAATATTGAAAATTTTACTTATTTTATTTTCCTATCCGTAGTTAATAAAAAGTTAAACATTAGAGAAAGTAAACAATTCTGTTTGTTTATTCATGAAATGGGTCTATACATAATAAAAAATTGGAATAAGTATGAGAACTGCCTTTAAAGATGGCTTCGGAACCGAAATTGGCTGAAAATTTGATATTGGTAAAATGTATAGTTTAATTACAACATGGGTAATTTTAATTACCAACTACACATACATAGATACTTTCATTTCAATTTTATCTGTTCATTTGAACTTCATAATGTCATTCCATGGCCCAAGCAAAACCTAGTAACCCTTAGCTAGTAAAATATAACAAGAAAATAAATCAAATCAAATATATAAAGGTAAACCATACTATTTTATAAAACTCTTATTTATTATAGCTTTAATAAAATTGAAAAGAAATCAATTTAACTAGACTTTCAAGAACTAAAAAACTTTTGTAAATAAAATCCGTAGTATATGAGCTTTAAATGAATTCCTTTAACCTAAAATATTATTTTTTTTAAAAGTGGTATTCCTATTCTAACACAACTAATATAATATTGTACTTTTTGAACCTAAAAATTGTATTTTACAAGATTAGAGGATCACATACCTTATATAAACAAATACATAAAACTAACATAAAGTTTGGCAAAAATAAACTTACTTTTATGTGGCTACTGATTTAATTTCTATTATTTCTATAAAGTTGTCTCAAACATATAATGGTGTCTAAATTGATATTAAAAATCAGCGTAGCAGTTACATATTTTTAATATACAAATATCATCCAAAATCTACTTTGAGAAAAATCATTCTTGCCTGTTTTTGTGTTGACAGGCCACAATACCGCATAATTCTCGTACGATTTTAGAGATAAACTAAATAAAAGACATAAATTTTGTTGTGAATTGTTTAGTAAATATTCTTTAATTCTAACTAATATCGAATTTTGATATTGTCAAAAATACATTTCAATCATATGTTACTACCATGGCATTTTTTTCAGACTAAACGAGATGCAAAGCACTTGCATATTTTTTGAATGTACTACAAACTCATGGAAATCTTGTTAACATAAAAAAATGAGTTTCGATATGTCTGAGTACATGTTTGAATACTTAATAATATGTGGTTGCAAAAATTATTCCACCGTCTTTTATAGGGATCATTAAAAAGTTTATGGCTCTGAAACTTCGTCTAGACGATGTGTTCACATGTTTTTTTTTGTTTTTTTTTATTGAAACATTACATAGTATTTTACCAGAAAAGTCAATATAGTATGAGAAATTATACCATGGCCGTACTAGTGTTAAGATATGGGTCTTCGGAAGCCAAGATTATTTTGTCCTAAAACTAGGTTTTCTGAGCATACATGATACAAGGCGCTAAAATCAAATTAGCACTTGCGTGCAACAGATATTTTTTTTTAATATGCAGCTTTTTTCCCCCGACAAATGTATATCAAGGACATGACATTCTTATGGTTTATATCAAGGGAACAATGACCAATATGTCAAGAAACTATCTCGTCAATGCCTGCTTCTTATTCCGGCCCCAGATCCAGGTTGTGGTTGATGCTGGAGGCAGATAAATTAATTAAGCTCTTTTTCAACAGTAATATGTACAATTTAAGCCAATTTTCAAGTAAATCCGCCAAAAAAATAGTTAGCAATAGTTTCAAGATTTTTGAATAATACGCCGGTTTGATTTTAACACCCTGTCTAAGTTCATTTTAAGGTCAGTCTCAGAATGATGTTTAAGATCATTATTGACCTCCAAGCGCTTAGTCACAGTGTCGATTGTCTTTTAAGAATAACTAGTCTGTATAAATTTAAGGCAATCCCTCGTTGAAGAATGCAAAAATCAAAATTGCTGTATTTCTTGGTCAAATCAAATAATTAAAGTGGGTAAAGATGGCTAACAATCATTTATACTAATTTGTCTTTAAAACTTTTAAAAAGTTGACAAAAACACATTTAAATGTAATTAAAAATGATCGGAATTATGCAACGCCCGGTATGTAAATAAGAAGGGAGAGTAGCTAATTAACAGAAATGAACATGAAAAATTTAGTTATGCAAATCAAAGAGTACACGTCCAATAATTTTAAGTTAATGATGAAATTTATCTTTGAGCGCAAAATCATAAAACTTAACTAGCCAAAAATTTAGGTTTGTAAACAAAGGAATAAACTCACCCAGAGTAGAACCCAGTTTAGCTGTTACATTTGTTGTAAAAGATGCATGGTGCTTAGGGGTTTTTTATTTTATAAAAAGTAAATTTTAATTATTTAACTTTTTTTAAATTATAGTCTGAACATATGTAATTTATTGAAATGATACAGAAATTCAAAAAATATTTTTTTTGCTACTTTTCTCTGTCCAGTAAAATCTGAAATAACTACAATTCAAATATGTAAAAGTTTGACTTAACAATCATTGTCGTAGAAATATGACAAAATGTCGAATTCTTCAACTATTAACATTCTAATTTTTTTAGAATGGGTTTCATGTTGCATCTGCATTAATACATTATTTTCTGTATTTTGCTGATGATTGTCTCTATCTTAAGAGCCCCCTTAATCATTTTATAAGTTGTCATGGTTACTATGTTAATTTTGTGTTGTTGCTTTTTTAACATACCAACAATGCTTACAATTCACGAACCTACAACTACGCATAAAGTGATTGTTAAAAAAACGGAAAACAAAATCAAATTAATGTGTATCAAAATTAAAACATTTTTTGTTTTTTTTATGTGTAGAAAAAGTGATTATTTGTTGTCCCTTAAAGGCTAAAAGTAAATGTAATGTTAAATATGTTGATTATCATGTGTTGGCTTGATAGGGAAATCCAAATTAAAAGGGGTCAATTGTCTGTATACTAACACTGGTTTTTTTTTTGGTTTTTTTTTCCTTGCATATGTATGTAGGCTTTTTTCATGGTACATGACCATTAGTGTTGGGGTTTGGTCCGAAAATCCTAGACTGGTCTAAAAAAGTTGGCTCTTTAAATATGTTTCAGTCCAGATCCGTTTAAAAAAAAAATCGGCCTAGATCGGTCTCATTTAATGACGCCATATGAACTATAAAGTGTACAACTCCTAAATTAAGATTAAGGATAAAATAGTTCACTGATTGGGACAGAAAAATTCGGTTAACTTTCCAAAAAAAACTTCAAATATCACTCTGGATCGCTCATTTTAAAAAATCGTTCTAGACAGATTCTATAGATGAATTGTTGATGATGTCAGTTGTGTCTCAAGTTTGTAAATATCCACAGAATAATGTGACTTTAATGTAATGTTTAATGTTTTATATCGTATTTTTACAGCACGTCCTTTGCCAATTTTGCCAATCAATGTTAGGAACACTTTTTATATGAAGAAAAACAGAGAAATCCATAGCTGAATACAAAATACAATATTCATCTTTGTTCTATCGAGGTAACACAGAGATACCTTATAAAATAAAGAACGTAGGTGGAATTGGTTCATAAATTGAGGGTGTAAAAATTGGTTTACGTTCTGAAAGCATTTGAATTTTGGTCTTGATCAGTCCAACGAGAAATTTGGTCTCACTTAAAATTCGGTCTTGAACTGAGTATCAACACGAATGCCTATATAGAGAATAACAAGATGTTCTAATCAGTATGAAGTTCTTAAATAACCAGTGTTAAGTTTCACTTTTATCTCCATATTTTCTTTCTGTAGGTATTTTAATCGTATAAAGATATAAAGAAAATGTGTGTATATATACATATTTTTTATATTTTCACATAACATATTCGTATCTGGATTTGAAATCTCAGGTCATTCCTTTCATAAATTCAACCGCCTTTATACTCTTCTTTTTATTTTTAATTAGTGATGAACCTCGGTCCAAGACAAAAAAATAATTGGGTTGTTTTTACATGATTTTTTTAAAGTAATTTGGGCCGATATTTCAGTTCATAATATTGAAACCAAAAATTAATCGTTTTCAAATCTTGGATTTTTTTTTCTCTAAATAACTAAACTGATTTTCTCCTCCATCCTGATTTATGTTTAGTCACGGTGTTACCTTGCTAACACAAAATATGGAGTTTATTTTGTAGTCAGCTGTAAATGCTTCTAATTTTCTTCTCCTAATCAGTGTTCCAAACGTTGGTTGATTGAATTAGAGTTAGCAACAATTATTGAATTATACTTCCAGTTGAGAAGAACTGGGTAATTGGGGCATTCTATGTCAAATAAATCAAAGAAAAAAATGTCATCCGATCCTCTCAGATTTGGATGATTGTTGGCACATTAACTCAAATGCATGAGTTGACTAAGTGTGCCAAATTTCAGCACATAATTCTAAGGTTTTCATGAGATATGGATACTCATCCAAGTCCCTTTTTGGACGAAAATTTTGAACGTCGCTTTCATGTCTTTTTACGGTAAGCTATTGTTTCTTGTATATTTTATTATCCAAAAGAGATTACCTCTTGAAATTTGATGTTTTACTATTTTAAAGTGTGAGGATTTCAAAAATGAAGTCAAAGATATAACATTTAAATGTCTGATGACATCCGTTTTGATTTTAATTTTAAAAAAATGAAAAATTGATATATACTGGCAAGTACTTGATCAAGAATTTTAAAAAATGCCCGAATCTTACGATAATGAAACTTGGCAATGTGTTTTACATATGTAGGGGTATCATTTTGCTAAAAATCACCTCGGCTTTTTTATCATAGCCCTAAGGGTGGGATTTCAATGTTTTGATACTTTTCTAAGGAAATTTGGTTAATTTTACGGAAGTGTTTTTATCTTAAACCTATTTTATGATTTAAATAGACTTACAAATGAAAACTGTACTATAAAATTCATAATATTGATTAGAAGTTGACAACTTAAAAGAAAATTTGACTAGTTTATAGTGTTTATTATTACGTGCTTTAAAGCTTGATATAATTTTAAAATATTTTATTTGTAATTTTTTGAGATTTGGTAGTGTTGTCCTGTTGCTCGTATTGGTACTCTTATCCCATATATAACATGGGTATTGGGAACCCAACAAACATCAATTCTAGGAGGTCAATGATAAGAGGGAGATGGAAAATAAGAATGGAGAAACTTGATTTTTATGTCTTTTTTTCATAGTCTTCATCCGTAACAACACCAATCCAAATTCTATTGTCATAAGTGCAAGCAGCAAATTGGGATATTTTGATACAACTGGAGGGGGGTAAGTGAAATCAAACACAATACAGTACTCACATTCTTCTGAAAGTCTCTTGACACCTATTTTACTGCCACAGATAGGTTGAAAATAGTGGAAGCTCCTTGTACCTGGAATGGTCTTTGCATTCTTATACATCTTCTTCATTTTTTTTCGCACTTGATCCACATCCAACTTATCCAGATAAACAGACGTGATACCTGTTATCTCCTCTCTGTAGAAGTTGAAGAAACTAATTGGGTCAAGTATTTGATCTTGTAATGGTCGCTGCAGACTAGCTCTTGCTGCCAGTCTTTTCATAGTTCGACCAACTCCATCACAACGTAACTTACCGTGACTTGTGACAAAGAATGACCATGAACATCTAACACCAAAGTCATCAAAATGGTGGCAAAGGTTCAAAAAATGTTTACTGTTCTTATACTGACCTGCATACCCATCCGAATAGCAATGGACATACTGAAGGTTTTTAAGTAGAAAATACTTTGTTAAATTTACAGTCTCTCTCATCACTTCGTGGACCATATTTACATCATGGGCTTGGTCATCAGAAATTATACACATTGAAACACTTTTGAGTTCTCCTTCTTTCATGTAGTAAACTACAATCGGATGTAAAGTATATTGTAACTTGTTCCAATGCATTCCCTGAATTTCGTCCGAACAAGGAATGTGTAATTCTCTGCAAAATCACCTAAAACAATGACCTCATCAATCTTAAGGTTTTCTTTCAAATTTCTGAGGTGACCTGCTTGAGACCGTGCAACATAAGAGTGTAGCGTCAATTTATTTAGTTGGTCAATCAAAAAAATTCCATAAAGTATTTTACAGTTTCTATTCTAGTAACTAATTTAGCCCTATCAGTTGAGGTACAAAGTTTGAAAGTTATGTTGATCTCCTCCTCCTCTTCATTATCACCAATTAGTTTGGTTTCTAACAAATTTCGCAATGGATCGACACCTGCGGGACTTTCTAGTGCAAACTATCATTTCTGTAAGATCACAAACACTCTGCTTTATCTTTGCAGCATTAACTAACAAATTCGTGTTTTGACGGTACGTACACACACAAGCAGAATGCAACCGAGATGAACCAACTAAGATGTACCATTTTGGAAGGAGACTACAAAATTTGGAGAAACCAATAGATATATCAGGATGCTTAGTTCAGAATTAAGCATAAAGTTCCTTCAAATTGGGAAAAATTAATCTTTTTGCTCATATACATACATTCTTTGAGATACTGACTTTATCATTTTTGCCTGGGATAATCCTACTGTTCTCATCATTGCAAAATAAATTTTTCACTAGTGCCACTGTTGTTACTGCGAGCTGCTTTCTGTTTTTTTCATTTGGAACTACCAAAATACCTTTTTCCTTCAACAATTGTCGTGACTTACGGACCATGTGGTTAGTGACATTCGGGAATGTCTTTATAACCTATTCAGCAGACCACGGAAGGGGTATCAGTGTCAATAATTGAATTTTCTCTTTTCGATTTGATGTATTCAGTTTTTCTATGATTAAACCAATCAGTAGCTCAAAATTTTTAGCTTTTTCCTTCAACTGGAAGTTATTATCACAGGTCTCTAAATCAGTAGTAATATCCTTTGTTGGTACTAGAAGGACTTCAGAGAATGAGTTTGCAAGTTCTTCTTCTTTTTCTGTAAGCTTATTTTTCACCTGTTGTAATTTCCTCTTCCCTTTATTGACCTGGGAATGTTGCGGTACCTAACGAAGTTTTAAAAGAGAGAGTTCTAATTTTTTAAGAATACATGCTCATGATGGAGGCACACGTTTGTAATAAATTCTATATTACTTCTAATTTATAAAATTACAAGAATTTCTTCATTGAATATATGTGCAATTTTGAGACCACATTTTTTCACATATGTTTCTTTATGACAATTATCATTTAAAGCCTTTCCAATACAGCAATTATCCATGTCAATCCCTTCACATATGCGACCAGATGACAAATAAATTATGTAAACAAGAAAGAAAAAGAAACATACAAATTACACCATGTTTTAATTAAATTCAATAAATGAATCAAGACAATTACTCATTTTAAAAGTACTTCATATCTAAAGAAGAATAAAAATAAGATATTATCTAGATCGCCATAAGCGGAGTTAGCAAAAAAAAATATATAAATTCCACACTAGCTATTTAATTTTTAAACTAGTTTGAATACTGAGGTGTTTAAATATCCATAAATACTCAACACGTACGTAAAATTAACCAAATTTCCTTAGAAAAGTATCAAAACTTTGAAATCCCACCCTCAGGGCTATGATAAAAAAGCCAAGTGGATTTTTAGCACAATGATACCCCTACATATGTAAAATTCATTGCCAAATTTTTACTATCATAAGACTTGGGCATTTTTTAATTCGTGATCATGTACTTGGCAGTATATTTCAATTTCTCATTTTTTTTTATTACAATCAAAATTGAGGTCATCAGACATTTAAATATTACATTTTTGACTTTATTTTTGAAATCCTCACACTTTAAAATAGTAAAATACTACATTTCAAGAGGTAATCTCTTTTGGATCAAAAGATATACAAGAAACAGTTGCGTCCCGTAAAAAGACATGAAAACGATGTTCAAAATTTTGGTCCAAAAAGGGACTTGGACGAGTATCCATATCTCATGAACACCTTAGAATTATGTGCTGAAATTTGGCGCACTTTGTCAACTCATGCATTTGAGCTTGTGTACCAAAAATCATCCAAATCTGAGAGGGTCGGGTGACATGCCCTCGTCGATTTGACATTTGACAATTACCAAATGATTTTTGAACCTTTTCACTGTTCTTATTTTGAGAAGAAAAGGTAGCGTGATGCATGTTTCTGTTTACCTAATCAGTGTTATATTTTAAATTTGTGAACAATTCCCAATAATTATTAAATAATATGACCATAGTTTGGAAGAATTGACCAAATATATTTTGGATTTTTATTTGGTTTTTCTATGGATTAAAGGTTGCATGATAGAATAAAACTAAAAATAAGATTTTTGTAACACATTATATTTAATATTACATTATAGTACAGATATTTTTAATTTAGAAATACACACGGTGTCATGGACAATTAATATATTGAAACTGAATGTTTCTTTTAGACCCAAACTAACTTCAACTCCTTCGTAACTGAACAGGGATTTTATACACCACGAGATTCATAAAATGCTTCTTATTCCATTGTATCTACATTTTATATCCAATACTTTTTAGTATGATCCTGATTATATATAATAAGTCTTTATTTATCTTAATAATTTTTTTAGGTTTTATTCATATACTTAAGAATTTTTTTTTCGAAATTAAGTGAATTTATTTAATTGCTTTGGTTTTTAGTACAAAATTATTGGATTCTTCTTTTTTTCAATGGAATAACTTATGCCAGTTGCTCCCATTAAACAATAAATGCAACTTTATCTAAAACTGATGTGTACTAATTTGATTCCCAAATTTCTCATAAAGTAATGAAATATTTATCAAAATTATTAATAGTAATGTATCTAGATGACACACTTGTTGTTAAGATTATTATAAATAAGGATATATTTGATCTCGATGTTCTTATAACCATACAAGTATTTCTATTATTTTAATTGATATTTACGTGTGTAAAACAGAAAGTGTATTATATATATATATATATTATTATTAGGTACGCACCGATACCAAAGCTGATTATTTCAACAAACATACAAAAAAAATATTAAGTGAAAAACCACTCAATCCAACTCTAGCTTTTACGGACTTTTCGAACGACTGAAGATATAATTTAAATGTATCGCCCACAAAAAATGCATTTATTTCTAAATTGTTAATTTTAAGTAAATTTTCTGTACAAAAAACTACAAATTAGTATAATCTTTCTTTTTCTTTTTTTGAATTTGTATGAACGAAATCGTCTAGTCAAGTTCTTTTATCGTTTTCTAACCGTATTTTTGTACCAAAAATGAGGTAAAATAGGTCATACATGCATATAAATAATTATAGATAGGTATCTGTGGAATCGCCATTATTGACCCGATTCCAATACTTCTAAAAAGTGCGATTTTTTACGAATCCAATGCATTTGCGTACCTTTAATATTTATATACATATTATCTTTTCATCACATTTTCTAATCTGAACATGAAATCTCACTAATTTAACCGTCTTCATTTTTGTCTTTTTATTGGGCCGTGCAAAATTATTTACCGATGATATAAATATACTTTTTAAGAGGTTTTGTGGCAACCAATCTGATTGTTTCGTATTTTTACTGTTAAAATAAACAAAAATCCTTCCTGTGAGAGCGTAACAACTTCCACATGTGAGACCATGTCCAATCAGGAAACAAAGAAGATCGAAATTGCAGCCCTCCTCCGAGCGGGAGTGCCTCATAACAACATTAAGGAACAGGTTAGGGCCTTATTGAAGACGATTTACAACGTTTCTAAGCGCATGGAGGCTGGAGGTGATCTCAAGCATTCCCCTGGGGCTGGTAGGAAGCCCACTGTCTCAACAAGGCAAGTAAAGGCAGTGTTCAAGAGGACTCCCAACAGGTCCATTGCCGACATGGCCAGAAAGATGGGAAATCAACTGATGAAAAGGGCTGGAGGAAAGTCCCTGAGGCGTACTGAACGGACTCTGCTAACTGAACGTCAGTGAGAAGTCAGACTTGAGCGTGCCAAGAAAATATTGAATAATATCAAGAGCTCATCTGGACACATCATCATTTTTTCCCATGAGAAAACTTTTACGGTCGATCCTGTTTTTAACAGGCAAAATGACCGTGTTGTGAGCTTTGGAGATGTGCAAGATAAGCACGGCTATGTGGCAACAAGAAAGCACCCTGCTTCGGTGATGATGTTGGGTCTCGTAGCCTCCAACGGGAAGGCCATGAAGCCGGTATGGTTCCCCACTGGCTACAGATTAACAGCGGAGGATTATGTGAAGATTCTGGCGACCAAGGTCCTTCCGTGGATCAAATCCATAGTCGGCAACTCTCCTTGGGGTTTTCAACAACATGGAGCACCCGCCCACGCTTCCAAGAAAGTTCAGGAGTGGCTCAAGGACAACATGAACTTTTGACCCAAAGACTACTGGCCCCCTCAGAGCCCAGATCGGAACCCACTAGACTTCTCTATCTAGGCGCACGTGGAGACCAAGGCCTGCAAAAAATAACACAAGAACATAAATGCCTTAAAGGCTGCTGTCAACAAGGCCTGGACCTCCATGGACGCCGATTACATCCAGCAAGTCTGTGGCAGCTTCAGACGTCGCCTGACCAGTGTCATTGAGTCAAATGGTGGCTACATTGATTAAATTTGATCACAAACTATTTGATTGTTCTAAAAATGTATAAATAAATTGTTTCTCAAGTCATTCGAAATGTCATTATTGTCCGCGATATGTTCTGAACAAAAATCGGTAAATAATTCTGTACGGCCCGGTATATGTAATTTGTGTTAAGACTCGGCCAATGCCGAATATAATTTTTGCGTTTGGTTTATATGATTTTCTAGACCAATTTGGACCAATACTTCAGTCTGGACTGCGATCTCATACCGTTGTACTGAATTAAATTGTTTAAATTTTTTATCAATATATAGACATATTTTATCGCTTATCCTGATTTATGTGTTGCCACATTATTTATTGCCTACGAATAAAAAATATATTAAATTTTGTTGCCAGTTATCAATTTGTATCATTTTTTTCTTCTAATCAGTATTCTAAACGTTCACTGGTTAAACTATAATAAGCTATTTAAAAAACTGTGAAAATGCATAACAATTATTTAATAATGGTTACATTGTTGGGAAGAATTGTTTAATGATTAAGTGAATTCATAGCTTTTTTGGTTTCTTTATTGATATAAGGTTGCATTTTACAATAGAACTCATGAAACGTCGTACAAATATGTTTTATGCAAGACAGTAAATTTCATATGACGGTACAGCGCAGATGTTCATAGCTTTGAAACACACACGACGTTGTGAACAATTAATCTAAACCAGAGGTTGGTTCACTTTTTTAGCGATACCCCAAGGGAACTTGTAGTAAAATAAATTTACTCTAAACCTGTGCTCCACAGGATTATATTTTGAGGGTGGAGCTTGGTTTCTATAAGATCAAGGAGGGGGGATAATGGCCCAAAAAACATATGAATATGCTTGGTTAATTTATTCTTCTACTTACCAAATTTCAGATGTACTCGACGTAGCTCAATGGACAACGCACTCGAAAGAAATATTCTCTAGAACTGAATGTGCGTAGATTCTTGGGGGTCATTCCTACAGAAAGAAATATATTTTATGTACATGGATTTACCACAAGATTCCTAGGTCAGATGGAGTAAATGTAATGTAATGTAAATGTACAAGAATATATTTTCATACTGAAAACCGAAAACCAACAACTAGGGTGAAAGAATGAAAATTAAAAATATTAATACTTAAGTACTCAATAAAAGCCACCCTAATATATTTATATATATTTTTTATCCATTTAAAGAAAACATTTTAACAAAAAATTTAAGTTTTCATAAATTTCCCTCCCATCATTAAGGAATAAAAACAGAAGAATGTATTTACTTCATTTTACTTTGTGTCATTTTTTGTTTTGTTAAAAAAGAAAACTTTCTTTAAACTTTAAAAAAAATAGTTTTGTTTTTAAATGAATGGATTTTATTTTCTAGTTTCTTAAGAAACACCACTAAAAAATAATGAGAAAAATGTCTTTACAAAAAAATTCTTATTGTGATTTAAATGTCTCAAAGGACACAGGGTACTTAACTTTTGTTGAGGACCAATTAATGCACATATATAAAATATTAATATGTGACATAAACTTTTTTACAAAAAAGTTACTTTTTTACTCAATGATTTTGTAACTTACTTCTCAAAAACTTTTTTAATTGCCATTGTCAACAATTATAATTTATTATCATCCGGAATATCCTTTCATTTTTGTAGATTTATATTTGATGAATGAAATGATTCAACAAACATTTTAATCAATTAAGGACAAACGTTGAAAATGTAGCTATTAGTGTTGAAACATGGTCTAAAATCGCATTTTAAGTGGAATATGGAACTCTTGAAGAAATCAAAAATACAAAATTTCGTGCCATCCTTCATCCTCAAATATATGCCTCACGAAACATAAGCATATTGAAAATAATTATTTTGACTAAGTTTTACACTGATAAGACCATCAAATTCAAACTCCTCGCCAAGAAAAATTTATAATGTTATACAAAAAACATACTTTTATGATATGTATGTCCTCTAAAATCAGTGATTTAAGGTTTTCAATATCTGAGTGGCACCTAGTGGTTAAGATTTTAATCTTATTAACCAGTTGGTAGATTTTAAAATTATTTTTTAAGGTGGGCACATTTAATAATATTCTATGTAACAGCGTAGTTAAAAAAAATTTTCATCGTTGTGGCTATAAAATTGTTTGATAAATTTTTTTAAATTATAATGAAACTACTCTTAACTGAGCTGCAATTGTATGTAAGAATTATTAATTTAAAATATCAATTGCTCTTTTAAAAATAATTATATATATGATTTTTATCTGTATGAAAATAGCAAGAGCTCCTCCCCTTGGTATAATTGGCTGTTGTTTTTTTGCTCAAATTGGGTAAATCCAGCCCCCCTATAGGTATGAGTCCCTAGTCTCAAATTTGAGGTTTGTCTATATTATGATCCTAACTTCTTTTTATTAGTTAAACATTTGAATATTATTACTTTTTTTTGCTGAATAAAGTTTTATAAATAAGTATACAAAAGTATAGGTGAAATTTGCATTATTGAACCAATTTCATTACTTCATAAATGCCGAATCTTGCCTATTCAGATGCATTGATGCAACCCTAGTCTCAATATATAAACGAATTTTTGTGATTTCTACCTATGGATCGATTTTTTTCATATTCATGATTTATGAGTTGTATAAAAATGATTCATCTAGCAATTCTATATCGTATACGATGTATGCTCAAGAAGTACAGTGACTTTTCAAATATGAAAATGAGAGGCATAACAGTTACAAGTATTTCGAGTTTTTGGTGATTTTTGTATGCCTCAGCCACCATATTCACCGGAGGATTTGGCCCCATATGACTTTTCCTGTTCCCAAAACTGAAGAAACCAATGAAAGGACGGAGATTTGGAACGAGAGAGGAAATATAAACTGGTTCGTTGGAAGAGCCCAAGGTTATGGCGAAAAGTGCTTATAAAAAGTTCTTGAAGGATTAAAAAAAAAGTGTTGACAAAAGTGTATTGCATCGAAGGGGATTACTTGGAAGGGAACAACATAAATATTTATGAATTCATAAATAAATATTATTTACTAAAATTACAAAGTCACCTTACTTATTCAAGATACATAATATATTTTCATATGACGGCATTTAAACGAATTTCACAATGTTGAAAAAAATAAATTCCGAACACTTTCGATATGTAAAAAAAGAAACCGAAAATCAAGATGGTAACCCCGACTATATGAAGAGTGTTGAGTTATCATGACATTTTATTAGATTAGCTATGGTCTGATATTTCATTTATGAAATGATAGAAAAATACAAAAATTCTACTTTATATGGAGCAAAGAAAATGCTAGAAATTATTTCGATATTGACTTTTAATTCTTCCTTTATTCCAACGAAGGTTTACTCGTATATATCCCGAACAACCTCTAAAAGTTATTCATGAGTACACCCACACTTAGTTACTTTTGTTTACTTAGGGCAAGTTACAGCAACTGTCTTGTGTTTACAAATATACGTATAAAGCCAATTAATATCACTTGGCATAATATATTCTTCAAACTTCAACAACCCTCTCTGTCAAAAGGAGTGAAAATGTGATGATAAATTAAACTTTGGAAGCAACAAAAATCATAAATGTGAAATTTTCTCTTCACATTTATGAAAAAATTTAAATCACCGAACCTATTTATTTTGACAGGGAGAGTTGTTGAGGTTTGAAAATTATACTATGTAAATTTCGTTAAACTAATTGCCTGTACAGTGTTAACTCAATAGATGTAGTAAATGTTCTAAATAACTAATTATAATAAGAACTATAAATCTTTTGGAAAATAAAATTTAAAAAAACTATTCCAAGTGCCTATAACAAAAAATGTCACACGTAAGACTTTTTTTAGAATTTACAACTCTAGTCAATACAAATGTGAGGATTATATGTACTGCTTTATAGTGTATAATTACATATTTTCCGTTTGGATCATATAATGTTGCAGTCACTTTTTTATATATAAAAAAATATATTTTTTAGGTTTCATTATTGGGGCATTTTCTGGCTAATGATTCCTTGTTTTCTTCTGAACAAAGAATCTGAAAATAGCGAAAACACATTTTTAAACTTGTAAAATATTACCTATGAACATATTTATTTGTTTTTGGGTTTGCTTTATAAGTCTTCAACTTATCTGATACCAGAGGCGTTTGTTGGGTGGGCAGGAGGGGATTAAATCCCCCCCACCTCCTCTAAATTAAGGAACTTTTTGCTTTCTACTAGAAAATTTAATTATTTTTTAATTTTTTTTAATTTGATAATAGAAGTTTAATTTTTTTTCCAATTTTTTTTTTCAAAAATAATTTTTGCAAATAACTATAGATTTTTTAAGTTTTTTTCCAAAAGTCAATATTTAAATTTTTTTTTCAAAAAGGTTATTATTTGAAATAATTTCTTTTTTTGTTAAGTAATTTTTTTGTACCCAGCTGAGTATTTTTGGAAAAACAAAAATATATTTGCAATTTAATTTCTTTAACTTTTTTAAAAAAAATAAAATTTTCTGTGAATAGCTTTAGATTTTTGAGATTTTTCTTCCTAAAATTTATCATTATATAGTTATTTTTTCAAAAAAAAAAATAATAATTGTTAACAACTGTGGATTTTAAAAAAAGTGACCAAAAACTAAGCCCTCTCCCCCGAAAATATCATCTTGTAGACGCCTCTTGCGACATTTATGATTTTAGTGGACAGAACTAATTCGGTCTTTTCATTAAGTTTTATGTGGACCAGTCTCAAGGAAAACTTCTGTCTAGATTTGTGCGATTGAAGAATTTGACTTGGATAGATCTTACAAAAAAATAATTATGAAATGTACTCATAGCAAAGCATATTTGAGCTCCAAATTTAAATCTACTCTGATATAAATAATATGATCTAACAAAAATATAAATAATTTCACTGACAATGTTACTAAAGGAAAATACTTATATAATTATTAGTGTTAAGGTACAGTCTGAAAATCTTTGACCGGTTAGATTTTTAGAGGACCTACAAATCTGGTCCATTTAAGAAGTTTGGACTGGATCAGTCTCAAAGTAAAAAATTCAGTCTAGATTTTTCTCATTCAAAATTTGCTCTAGACCAGTTTTCTAAATGAATTTTTGATGACGTCATGTGCTTGGAAGCTTTGAATATCGAAGAATAGATTCACATACACTTATGTGTTGTATAAATCATTGTTGTACAACTCATATATGATCCACAATTTGAAAACAATTAAATTTCTGGTGTATGGTCTTCATTATCTATTTGGAACGAAATATTACTCTAACCTGGCCTAGAAAAAAGTACATTAAGACCGGACCATAGATAAATTCGGATTTGGATCAAGTCTTAACTCGAATACCTATGCATAATGCATAAGATTTTTTTTTAATGGATATAGCTATTTTTATACGACGTAGAACAACCTACATACATCCCCTTAATAAGTTAATTACCTTACGTTAATTATACATTATTAACCTCTAAAAACAAACCATTAAACCTCTTGTTTAATATCGAATTACTTGCTTATACCTGTAGTTTTAAAAATATAATCAAAGAGGAGCATGATACTTTTTGTACATATGTAAGTAGTTGCAACTTAAATAAAGTGTTTTTCAATATCTTAAAGCTATTTTCATTATTTTTTTAATTTTTGAGAAGGGAAAACCTACTATAAAGTGAGTGAGCTCAAGGATAATGTAGAGTAACACAGAGGATTGGTTGGGGAGTTATATGTAGTGATTTAAATCGTATAAATTTGATGAACATTTTTTTTTTTTGGAATTGGTAATCTGAAGAATGAATTTTCTTTTCAACATCAGTTATGATTTTATTTAATTCCTGAGTTGTGAAATTCCTCTCCTAAATAGATTGAATTATATTCAAAATCTGATTGAACATTCGAGTGTTTTCATAAAAGACCTTGAAGATTTGTTGCAAAGTTATAATTGTATGTATATGAACTTCAAAATCTGTGAAACCCTTCTGACCAATTAATGAAACATTTAAAAAAAATTACAATGAAAAACATGCAGTCCGCAGAGGGTTAACTCTTTCCCTTCCGCACTATAGACATTGTTGGGATGCTGATTTGTTTGCATTTTTTTAGGTTGCCCGTTTCGTTGAAAGTTGGCTAGCTCAAAAGTGAATTTTCTTTATTTTTTAGTTGCTGTCATTATTATTTAATTCCTGAGGAATAAACTTCCTTTTCTATTACATCATTGATGTCAACGAACCTGGATTGAATATTTGCGTGTGCTCATAGAAGACGGAGAGTAACATTGAGGATTGACAGTGGAGTTATACCCCATGCGTCATATTTTTAGTTTACACTGAAGACTTTTTTTCCAAATTTATAAAAAACTAATTCGTGAATACAGTGAGAATAATATTAAATTTATTTTCATTGAATTATAACAGAAATCGACATTTAAAACTCAATATTGGCCGCCAACCTTTTCTTGAATGATAAACAAACCTTACAGAAGTGGTATCCTGACAAGTCAGCCCATAGAGTCTTGATGATGGACTCCACAGATCGCACAAACCAAGAGGTTTATTGTAAGCATCTCATTCGACTTTTTCCCAGATGGAATAATCTAAAAGAAGAGCTAATCGGAGACAAGTTCTTGGCCATATTCAAACGGAACTTGGCTCCGTTTTACGACTTCTTCCTTTTTTTTATGGATATGGTAATGATATATTTTTTTCCTCCTTGCTCTTGATTTTGCTCCCAAGTTTTATTTAATTATCCTTAAGTGTGTAGTCTCACTTACATACATCTTCTGGACGATTTCGCAAATCGGCTCCACTGGATTTATCGCAAGGTGGTTTTTGACAACCATAAAAATGACTTGAGTCCTTACTATTCGTTTCTTACCTTGTCCTGACTTTTTTGGCGGCTGTTCGTTGGGTTTCAAATTGCTCTTTAAGGTCATAGACGGCCGTCCGGGCTTATTTTGAGTGCATTCGGTTGGGGTCTTCTGGTGCGCCAGCACAATAATTATTTTTTCTTCCATTTTCTTGTCATTGAAGATACAACCAATATTTATGAATAGTAACAATTGCAAATGATTATGATATTATAACACAATAACTCATTTCTTTAAGTGTATACTGTATAAGTGCATGACGCATGCTGTTATTCCAAGTCCTTGTGGGACTCGGAGTAGAACTACGGATCAACGTCGGAGTCATTCTTGCCTTTTTTTTTTTTTTTTTTCATTTTCCTCCTCTTCAAAGCTGCGTGTAGCTGATCTAATGAAACGTCATTACTGCCTAGTTTATCTCCTTCCGAATATTCTACAAACTGTCAAGGTTACCATGTTGATTTTCAATTTATTTTTCTAATTTGTCATATTTTTACAACGATAAGTATACCTCATTATTCACCAGCAATTAGCCTACTAAAAAAATACATTAGATTTTTCATAAATAAATGCATTTACGTATTTAATGAGTGTGAAAATTAAAATAAGGAAGTTTAAAAAAATACGAATTCTTTTTTTGTGAAGGTTGCCGCTATTACACTCTTTTTCGTTTCGTTCTTTTAACCTAACGTGACATGCAAAATTTAATATAACTAAGTGACATGAAAATTAGGGATATTAAAAGTGATATTTTAATAGCATGAACATGACATGGGAAAACATTTCTATGTACTATGAAGTATCATTTTTATTACAAAATAAGAGCAAAATATTTTTGCATTTTTCTCATTTGTGTAGGATGACTTTGAATTTTTTTTTGGTATGTGTTTTAAGTATATGTACCTCATAAAAAGAATAACAGTTATTCGCATAAAGCTAATTTAATATTACATGACTTGTATGAATAACTATTTGGATAATTGTTTCTCCTAAAAGTTAGACTCAATTAAATAAAAACAAAAAGAGTCGGTGCTAGGAATTTCCTAGGTAATACATAAGAACATTTATTAGAGAGGACATCAAAGAATTGCCGTGCATGAAATAAGTCTTGCACCTCTTCTTTAACTGTATTTTTGAGAGTTATAGAGAATTTCAATCAGATAGTTGCGGACATGTTGAACTACTTTTGTTGTTATCTTTCAAAAGAGATATTGCAAACAAATCTTAGGTCTGGAAAAAAAGTTTAAGCAAAAAGGTTGTAGAATGCAATTTTAATCAACGCCGGTTATGACACTTCAAATATTGTAAAGCAGCTCTGGATCAACTTCCATACCATCTACGACGTTCGTAAGTACCTGGATAGAGATTCCAGCCTCAAGGATCATCTTCAAAATGGTAGTCTAGTATAACTAATCCCCCCCCCCAAATGACCAAATAAGCCTTTTGAGGACAACCGAGCCATGTTATGGCCAAAATGCACCAAGAAAGAAGTCTTATACTCGTATATCAAGTTGAAGGGGATCAATGCTGCTGGGTGAAAAGTCAAAAAGATTTGAGGAGAATCCATTTCAGAATCAACAGTATAAACAATTACATACAGCATTGTAGGAGTCTTCTTAAAAACTTTCTAAATTAAATTCTCGGCACTCCTAGGTCCGGACCTTAACATGCTGCAAAACAACATCTAGAGGCAAGTGGATTCGGCCACAAAAACATTGCCGACCTCAAGTCCTAAGAATAAGGAGTTTAGGAGCATGCGTCACAGCTCACTTCTGGACAAAGATGGAAAGAAAAAGTTTGGAAATTACATCTATATCTGCGCCATTCATGGCACATCAGGCACCGTCAAGCAGTTTGTTGTCAACCGGAAAACCATCTACAACATTTACACACGCCCCTAAGATTAGTCCAGCCTCAAGGATCGTCCTCGAAGTGGCAAGAAATGTAAGGTAACACCCAAAGCTGCGAAAAAGAAGTGATCAGTCTACCGTTTCAAATGCGGTCAAAGATACTGGGAGAAAGTCAAAGAAGTTTGAGGAGAGGCCATTCTTGACTCAAAAGTATAATAAATTCAGCTTTCCATTTCAAAATAACCACTGTAGAACCCGGACCTCAGCCCGCTGGACTACAGCATCTGGTGGCAATAGGGGTCCTATTCTGTCATGTCTGCCAAAGAAAACACTGCTTACCTTAAGTCATACGTGAATAAGGAGTGGAAGAAGAGGAGCCACTGCTACATTTCACATATGTATGCCACCTTCCATTTCAGTGAGGCCAATAGTGTAGAGTTCCTATTCAACAAAACTTGACCCCATCTCACAATACCTGTCAGACTCAAAGATTGTTGAAAGAAGAGAAAGTGCTATTTTGACACCCCAGACCTGCCCCTAACTCCCCGGACATTAATCCTATAGATTACTTCCTTTACGAGGAGTTAGAGTGGAATGTCTCTGCCAATTCAAACAACAGCATCGATTCCTTGAACGCATCCACCATCAACTAGTGGGGCAAAAGTCTCTTTCGCGGACGTGGTTTAAGGGCTCCAAATCTTTTTAGGCCTCCTATCTAGCAAATGTTTGGGAAAATAACGGACACATAGAATGAACTATTTTTTTTTTTGTACTATTAGAACTTTTAAATAAAATTTAAACCTCTACTTCTTTCCCTTAATGATCAAGATGCAGTTAAAGGAGTTTCGGATTTTCCTGAAAGACCCTGTACATCATGGATCAGTACAATTAGTAGACCCTGTTTACCAACTAGATGTTACATGGTAAACGACTGCGATATTTAGATACTTATATCTTAAATCTAAAATATTTTAATTTGGCTCAAAAATACTTATATATAATCATACATAGAGATAAACTTTGCTTAATTTATGTAGATAAACTATAGGTGATGACTACTATGGACTGTGAAAAATATTATCAGCATATCCTATTTTTTTTAAATACCAACTACAAATTGTTACTTCACATTGGAACAAATATATCTCTTTTAGTTTGTTCATTCCCTATTGATATAATTTCTAATCATTAGAAAATGCAATTTAAAGGATAAAAGCCACCATATTTATAGTTTTTGTTTGAAAAAACTAACGCCTTGTTTTTTCAATCATTTTTACGTCAACTTTTGTATTTTTTATATGTAAATAAATTTAATATTACTTATATCTATCATAAAGAGAGAGTTTAAGAACAATTCTTTATTGATTTTGGAAAGCTTGTTTTTTCAATAAACTTCTTTTACAATCAATAATTAATTTGTTATATTTTTTATACATTATTTTTTCCTCCAAAATAACTATATAAATAGTAGGGTTGGTCTAAAAATCCTATTTAGTGAATCGAACCAATACAATCATATAAAGAAATTTGGTTAGGAATGTATCAATAAAACATTTGGTTGGAATCAATCTTACAAAAAAACAACAGATCTAAATTGGTCGAATTTATCATTCTGTGTAAACCCTTTAATATAAATAAATAGTTGAATATGTCATGTGTGTTTTAACATCGACCTAGAATGACGTCATATGAAGTTAAATGTGGTGCATAAATCATATTTGTACAATTGATAAATCAGGATACGACAAAAAATAGGTTTATTTATTCTGACCAAAAAAATCAGTCCAAGGTCTTAGGTTGTGGTAGGGATCAAAAAATCACTTACATAATACTGCAAAAACTCCAACCAAGCCGAGTAATTACGGTTATCCCAGACTGTTTGAATCGTAACAGTTTAATCTTCTAATCAACAATCGGGACGGAAGAGAAAAATGGTTCATAGATTGAGACCAAAAAATTATGATCACTATTTGAACACAATTAAACTCCTGCATATTGTCTGAGATTGTCGTCTGGACCGATATATCGTTTAAAATCGATCTAAAAAACTACTTAAGACCGAACCAAGAGAAAAATCGGTCATGTATCGAGTCAAATCAACACTAATCATTCCACATTTCAGTCATCAATTGATTTTTAAAAGTCTCAAGCAGTGATTATTTGATTGATTGACACATGTTCTCAATAAAAAGTAGTTGCCTTTCTTTTTGTATTCTGACATAATACATATTAAATAGGGTGCTCAAGCTGTCAACCCCCACTTTAACACAATCGTTTGAGCAAAAAAAGGAACTTAGGCAGCTGATTTTTTATGTTGGATAGTTTATTCAAGCTTGCACTATTTAGGGAAAAAATGGACTCAATTGACGTATTTATTCCCCAAATATTTAGAAAAGGCACAAGCCCTCCTTAAAATCCGTGCCAATAGTGATAACATAACGATTGCTAGAACTCGAGGACTCAGTGAGACGTTCGTTTGCAAATTAAGAGGGTAGTCGAGGCCTCTAAAGGACTCGGCTTCTTGCAACACATTGAAAAAAAATCTAAAATGGCTCCAAGACCATATTGACGACTTTATCTTGCTGGACTTTTGGGCTCCAAACACCAGATCTGAATCTGATTGATTTTTTTGTGGGAGCGGGATGGAACGACAAACCAACCAAACCCCTGCAAATCCAAAGTCGCACTCATCAGTCGAATCAAGAAGGAATTCCAGAACTTTCCAACTGACCAAGTAGCGAAGACCTACTTGTACTTTTGGCCTCGTATAGAGACTGTAATTGAAGCTGTTGATGATTTATTGAATAAATAAAAAAATTTATCAACCTTTCTTAATCTTGTTTTTTTTTTTTCTTTTTTTTCATCTTATGACTTGTTCGAGAAAATTGCTTTTAAAAAAAATCTTTTTTTGTTGCACAGATAGCTTGGATACCCTGTATATATCTTCAACCAAAATGAGGCTTCATATATTTAATTTGTAATTATAACAAAATAAGACGTTTATATGGTCAAGGTCTATACAGATATATGAATTATAGTAGGATGGACCTAAGAAATCAATGTGCTGATTTGACTTGATTAGCCCTTCCATTTTATTCCTTTCTTAATAAAACTTGTCTATGGAAAATATTTTCGACATTAATTAATATTTTTTTCTAAAATCATAGGGTTATGTAATTGCCAAATTTGTCTGTAAGCCTAAATACATGTATGGGAATAACGTCCGTCAAAAACAAAAGGGAAGTTAGTTGAAGCAACTTTTTTTTATATGTTCCCTATTTTTTCAAATGGAGCTACACTGATTAAGTATTAGTGAACATTATAGTACCCCATCTGACATAATAATTATCTTTAAAGTCCATATACATAATTTATATTTTCTTTCTTAGGAGAAACTGAGCATTGAACCTATGGACATTGAGTTCAAGAGAAATTTCTCTCGAGCGCGTTGTTTATTGAGCCACGTCGCTCAATTCGTTGTTTTTAGTACAGTTTAATAGTTTTTGTAGCTTCAATATTCAATCTTTTTTCAACTATATCGTTTAACCATATAAGTTTCAAATTATTTTCCCGCGAATTTTTAAATTATTTTGCTATGATTTAGTATTAATATCCCTCATTTATTATATAACCATTCAAAAAGTGAAAAAAAAATCTTTCACTTTTTATTGAAATTTTATTTTTATTTATCAGTGTACTAATTTGTGATTAGATGATAAAAACATTGCTTCCAAATGGCACATATACGTACTAATTACTAGCTGAGACTAAAAAATTTAAATCCTATTAAATATTATTATAATTTTTTCATGACATAGCTTACCTAGAAGTGGAGTAAATGCAAAAGTTAGTGGAGTAAGATGCAGCTGAGATTTACTTGTAATTCTTTGAATGTAAATAAGAATGAAAGACTCTATGTAAGCAGGTTTTTTTTAATGATTAAGTGAGCAATAGTATAAAGAATAGTAAATTACTTCTCCAGTTGTAAAATTTCCGTTCTAAAAGCTATTTCTACTTATATCCGAATTTGTTTGGAATGGAGATTATATGTTCCGATGGGTGCTCCGTAATTTTATCTTAAACTATTTTGCCTCTGGAAAGTATACCTTAAACCATTTTGACTCTAGGATGTTTTGCCTTAAATTAATGAGGTTTAGACATCGTTATTGTTTATCGTTGATAGAAATTGGTGTTCCTTTTGAATTTTTAAAAAATATGTCATGTTTATAAGTATAAAACGCACAAATAGCAGACACTTTGGTCAAACCTTGACTATTGCCGTCAAAGCCGTGCCATGCTTCCAATAGTTAGACTTGGGAGGTGGAAGCATCTCTAGGATTTTTAGAAAGGAAAATTAAATTCCTTGGTTCAGTTTACCACTGGGCCTTTTCTCCTAGTCACCTTATGCTCCATGAAGTTAGCCCACTATGTTGTGGGTATTGTTTCAGAGATGAAGAACCACTTAATCTGGTATAAGAATGTCCTAAATTTATAATTGGGCTGACACAGCTTTTGTACAATTTTCGACCTTTCCAAGGAGATTCTGTCTGAATGTTTGTTAATGAATTCTAATGTCTGGCGCTGGCTGAACATTGCATCATCCCTTGAACACGTTTAGGACGGACTGTTGTAGGAGACCTAATCCGGCAAACTATTGCGAGGGCACCACAAGTTAAAGTTATTTTTACATGTGCCCGTACTGATTGTGTGTTTTAATTTGATGTGTATCAATAAATGTTTAATAATAATAGTATAAAATAGATTAAATATTTATTTTTTTGAATTATGATCTTTCGTCAATCCATGATTTGTTTCCAATATGAATAATCCATCATGTTTTGCGATAATTAATAAAGAAGAAGTGATTAAAACTTCTTCGTTTCGAAACTATCTGATTTATGGTTCTAATTCCTTACATAGTAAGATTTTGTTGGTGTATGCATTAGATTTATAGGACATAATTCCATAATTTTTCCAACGAAAAAAAATCATTTAATGCGTTTTATCGAAATACGTATTACATATTTTGGTTTAAAAGTTCAAAGGGAACTTAATTTTTCAACGAAAAATAAACAATAACGACGTATAAATCTCATTTACCATTATGCATATTAAGGTGAAATATTCTTGATGGCATAATATCCAAAGGCGAAACAGTTTAAGACAAAAGTACCTATTGTTCCTTTGAAGGTTAATATTGATTGTATAATAAAGTAATTTATCTACAAAACCAAGCATTGTTTAGTGTACTGTTCTCTTCACTGTAGTGGAACAATTTAAAGTTATTCTACTTTTCATCTGTGTTTAAAAATATAAACGTCAGCAAATGTTAATAAATTTATAATTTGAGTTAAATGGGTACGAGTCACCTCTGAATGTCACTAAAATTTTAAAATTTTTAGCACAGGAATATATTTGCACACCTAGAACCGATTGTAAGGGTAGTGAAAGATTGAAAAGGTAGTAAAAGATTAAAAATATTTATCTATATATATATTCCTTAAGTGAAAAGCTCTTTTCCAATTATTTTTTCAGATTCCAATATGAGTTGACTCAATATGGGCCCTTCATTTGACTCCTCTCAAAAAAACAACAAAAAAAACAGGTCATTCTTTTTCAATCTTGATTCATTTTTAAACCAATGACGTGAATTTGGTCCTGAACTTCTGACTGTTTCTCAAACTCTGTCAACATTTTATTTAATTACTTTGATTTATGGAGAACATATTTTCTAGAAAGTCATATTTATAAGAAAGTTTAATATTTTTTTCTTTTCGAGGGCCCTCCAAACTTTATTAAGACGTTTTTTTTTTCATTGCATAAGTCATCCTGTAATATCTATCCTATTTTTATTTATTCCCCCCCTATTGTGGCACCGTTTCTGATTTTATTACTTTTTCCACAACATGTTATGATCAAACTTTTCTTTCAAATATATTTATATATATCAGCCTTATTTAAATATTCAATGCAGAAGAATCACAAATACTCATGCAATTATGTTGATATACATATTTATTCACAATATGACCAGACAAAAAAAATGAATAAAATATGAAAAAATGAACTTGCATATATTGATTAATTGATTTTTAAGGTATTACGTAAAAAATATATATATATATATATTTCCAACCATGTTACGGGCTTACATCTTATTAATAATGTGCCTATTAGTGTTAAGACTAGGTCCAAACCCAAATTTGTATTTGAGTATGATCTTAATCTCAGGCTGTAAACCGAAATTTAATTGTTTACAAATTGTGGAGCAATTTGTTCAGTCTCAATTTATCGTCCGACTTTCTTCCCCCTCCTGATTTATTACTTCTACAAATTTGATCTATACAACACATTTAGCTTCATATGTCGTTATTATATTAATGCTCATAATTTTGAAACACACATACAAGTGGCTAGTGGTTCCAGTTTTAGAATCACTAAAACCAAAATTGACAAAGTCGAGCCGAGACTACGATACATTGCTTTTCAGTCTCGGTTGTCCTGCTTTTGTACTTGTATTGAGTATACGAAGACAATACAATATATATTTATCTTTAATCAATAAGTCGATTTTCTGAATTTTTTGTGTAATTGCAGCGTTTTCCTCTTGTTTTAAGTACCTGTTACCAAATTGAGCCTGTATAAAAAACAACTAAGATCCAAGACCAGAACCGAGACCAATAAAGCTGAGCTGAGACCGAAACTGTTAAAATGAAAAAACCTAGAGAGCGACCGATAGAACATCTAAACCTGGCAAAACCTTGCACAAATGACCTCATTGTCAATTTATTTGTATAATCTGTTAAGAACAAATGTGAATGAGACCAATCCAGAACGAATTTTCCTTAGAAACGGGTTCCAAACCAAACCTAATTAGTTCAGTCCACAAAAACTATAGCCATCTCATTTTGATTAATAAAATGTAATATAGTATATTTGTAATCCAAATATAGTTTTCATTAAAACATATAACTAAAGTAAAGATCAGGAACATTAATTTATAAAAAAAATGTTTCACGTTATCTATATAATAATGAGCAAAGACGAGAAGATTCAAGACTCAATAAGTGTAGGAGTTACAATGACATTAAGATATTTCAGTATAAGTTTAGAGAAGTTACAAAGTCCCTTATATTTTTTATTAAACACAGTATTACTTAACAGTTCCGAATTATTGATTATATGTAATAACACAGAATAGAAAATGCTTTGCAGAAAAAAATATCGAGAAAAGAGAGGCCTATAAAGAGTCTAGAATTATCTTCTACTTATTTTCCACTGACAAAAGAGACTCACAAGTAATAAATAGATCAGGGTTGATTCGAATAAGTAATTTCTGTGTTATATACATCAAGGGTACTAAAGGGCGCTTATCAATGAAATTGGTTTTTAAGAATAAGAAACGAAGCAAAGTTGACTTAAGAAGAAATTGACTCGAAAAGCTCAATGAAGAAGCTGTGAATGGAGGATGTTAACTCTCTTTGTTTCTCACTTGTACTTTCAGTCGATTAACTTTCTGTTGATGAAACTTTTTAGTTCCGATAAGTTTAAGTAGGTATGTTAAAGGATTCCAAAAATTGAGTAGACAACTTATAGACATTAACTTATAGAAGTATACGATGATTCTGAAGGAGTTTACGTATTGAGACAATGATTAACCAGGTCAAAAGTGGCTATCATATAACTTGAAGGAAAGTGTCTTATCCACAATGAAAGATCTTTTTATTAAAGAAGATGAGATCCATCGAGTGAGGTACAAAGAGGAGAGATCCTTAGAACAAAAAAGGACGTACAAGAGATGACCAGAAGACGTGTGGATAGGATAACAAAATGGAAAAATGAAAACTCCTTAGAACAGGAAAGATGGGTGGATATGGATCCATTTATCCAAATGCAACGTACAAAATTTATATTGAAGTCATCCCGAATAAAATGTTATTGCGCGTAGTTCCAACTTATCTCTTCTCTCACCCCCTTCTTCGAGTAGAATATTATTTACTCGGATAATTTTTCGCATAAGACCTGATTCAATTATATCTCCATTCTCTAGTATTTCTCTCTAGTAGTCCTTGCCTTGGAAATGAGCTTTTCTCCACATTCAGTCTATCAATATTTGTTTCTTTTCTAAACTTGTTTATAGATACATTAATATTATAAACAATTTAATACCCTAGGAGTCGCAAGTCATTTATATTCAAGTCTGACTCGATTAATAAGTCGTTAAATTAATTACTCGAGTCTAACTCAAGTCCAAGTCATATGATTCGAGACCACAATTTTGCTTGAAGCTAAGCCTAATTTAAAGTCATATTTCTTTTTTAATATAAAGTACTACCTTGTTCTTTTCTTTTTTAATATGCGTTGACTTATACGTCTGCAAGAGTTTATTCAGTTTTACAGACTGTTTTTATATCATTCTTAGAAATGGGGTTTTTCTACAAGTGTAAAAAGAAGGTGGGAACGATATATATGGTATTTACGGGAATACGATCGTTGTTAACATTGTTTCCCTATCATCTAATTTTCGAGAAAGAATATGACTTTTAAATATATATACTTTATTATATGAATTTATAAAACAATATAAACCAAAGATAGAAAAAATGCTAACTTCAGAAGAAGACGTTAACACACAACTTCCTATAAAACCCTTAACAAAAAGATGAAAGAGCACACATTATTATCGATTTTCCTTTTTCAATCGCTAAACTAAGTTTTTTCTTTGCACAGATCCCTTCTTTAAGAATTATATACAAGTACTCTCAAGTTTATTTTTAATATATATATATATATATATATACACTCCAAAATGACTTAGTCTCAGCATAGCTACATATAGACAGACCACCTTAACTTTATTAATATTATTAAATAATTTTTGATTCATTAACGATGCAATAAGGAATTTTGAATCTCTAACTTGTACAGTTTTTCAAAATCTTTCATCGTATGGCATTACCTGTGAGAAACATAAATACTAGACATTTAATAAAGTGAAATTAATAATTATGTTATCGTTATTAAATGAAAGATGAAAATTAATTAATTTTCTAAAAAAAAGGGACTTGGTGTTGAAATAAGGAAATTAATTAAATATATGATTTAGCACCAGGAGTTAAATTCTACCCAATGCAGTAATAAGTGAAACTTTTTAGTAGTGGCATTATTATTGAATATGATCTGATAATAATTATCATAAAACATCCCAAATTTATATTTTAATCCAATTGTAAATTATTAACGTGTAGTGAGACAAACAGACAATTTCAACAAATGTGATGGAATATATTGGATCTTATATGTTCTTTTCTGTTTTTTCCAATATTGAAAAAAATAGTCCTTAATTGTTTTCTAGGTAATAGATGAAAAAAATATGATGGCTTATTCATACTAATTAAAGTTTAGAATGTTCCACAGAGCCTTACAAGTTATAAATTTCACAATTTCTTCAGCATAAATAGATTTGTGCGCAATAAATAATTTAGATATTACACAAACCTCCAAATTATAATATTAGGTTACACAGTAATGAAGAGCTATATATTTCTGATCAACTCACCTAATTCTGACTACTAAAGGGTAGGAAACCCTCCTTGACTTCCCACAACTTCTTGGTGAGGGGTAGTGCTATCAAGCAACGACGTGAAACACATCGGTACTATCTGAATTGGGACACTATACACCGGGTATTATTGTTCTGTTGACATTAAGTATCAGGAGAGCCTTTTTCGGAATAGTCCTTGAGAAAAAACCAAGATATTTAATAAAAAAACGTCTGGATCAGTAAGGTATCTCCCCCAGCAACCCTATTATAAATAATGTAGGAAACATTTTGTAAATATTTTCACAAACTCGAAACAACCAATGTTTCACTATAATTTAGCAACAGTGTCCTTATTAACAAATAATAAAACCTCGAGCCTGCTGGTGAAATATTGTTCCTTTTTAATATCGAAGTAGTGTCATCTCGCTATCTACTGTATTCTATCGTTGTCTACGGTAGCCCCCTCCGTAAGGCAGCACAAGGATTAGTGATCAGTGCTTTTAGAGTGATGATCATGGAGAGCGACTGGCTCATAATGAGGAACCTGTCAGTGGAAGAAAATATGAAGTTGGAGTGCATCATAACAGACTTTTTATTATTTTTTTTATGAAAATAAACAGAGCAGTAGCTGTTCCATGCCACAATTAGTAAAAACATTAGAAAATCTTATTAACATCATCATCATTCTTTGATGCACATCGCTTGTTTTGTTATCTTATTAATCTTATATTATATTAGACATGGGAACACCAAATTTTCACCAATGAAATGAAGTCAAGAATATAGTTTATCTTTGATCGAAAAATCCAAAAGTGATCTCAGCTTTTCTCTGCCTTGTAAGGTTTCAGAAATAATTGATATTATAGTAATTCGACACTATTATCATTCAGAAACATTTTTCCTCATTAAAAGAATAACCAAATGGAAGTATAATGAAACAAAACTTAAGTCAAAATGGCTTTTATGATTATAAGTGTTTTTATTAATTCTGTATCGTCTTTTGAACTCGACATATTTCCATTTTTAATTTTTAGTACCAATTTAATATAATTTTTAGAAACTTATTCTCTATAATGTGATAATTTAAATTATTTTCAGTCAATTTCTATACTTTTTTTATGAATGACTCAATAACTTTATGTTGGTTTGAAATTTTTAGTCCATGATAAGCCTCAAAGATTGCCTCAAATTGTTATATTTGAGTAAAAACTGAACTTTTTGACATAGTCAAACCTCCTTCGGATAAAGCCGATATCCATGTTGTTATATATGCAGTACAATAAGGATAATTTCATTTCCTGCATTTATATTCAGACTATTTAGCTTCAAAAAAATTAGCCTTGTATCCTGCTATGTAACCAAGTCCTTGAATACCACAGTCCAAGAAAAAAAATTTTAATAATTTGTTTTGTAAATTAGGATGTAAGGCTAATTCAGTTGATAATAGTAAAGCATCATCAAATTCTTCATAATATATTTTTGGCTCATTCCCCTTTTGTTGCAAGTCCTTAATTAAACAACAAAGGAAGTCATCATTTTCTTTATCTTCAATTTGAATTGCTGATGATCCAAAATGGATTCTATCATCTTAGGCAAGAATAAAAAATTGGAATTGATTTATAGAATCGACACTAGTTGGATGATCATTGAAGACTCGAAGGGGCCTCAAACGTGAGAAAAAGTTTTCCAAGCAATTCTGATTCAACTGCAAAGTAAGGATGTATTTTATTCCAGAGGATTCCCTCAAATCTTCGAATTATTTTTCCAAGGATGATTTGGAAATCAAAATTCCATCCTGCAAAAGGAAAAAGGGATTTTTCTTTACCAATTCACTAAATATTTTTTATTGTTTCCTTCTTATAGAGGACCTCTATTTGTTCATCGTAATGGATGCCAAATCCACAATAACTTATTATAACATCAATGGGATTTTTACTATTAAAGTAATATACACTTTTAATAAACGCAACTTGGGACTTCTTTGCTGAAAAAAGAAGTCCAATGCTGAGGCTCTTGTATGGCTTTACAATTGTGTAGCCAGAAAAAACACGATGTCTATGACCACCATGACATTCCAGATGGATATCCTTGATCTTGTTTAAGATTTTTAGGTGTTGACAATTATATACAATCATCCTTTGTGATTTGAGGCCTGTCAGGTAACTAGTACCCTTTATCCTAAAAAAAAGTTTCTCAGGAGTTTGATTAGGTAAGGCACATCATGAAAGACGTAAATTTTCTTTGATGTGTCCGATGGATTCAAAAAATATGGAGAATCCTCAGTGATTAATAATTTTTTACGTAGTCCCACATTTAATGGAACCATATCTGAGACCATGGTCACTACAGAAATCCCTCTCTTTGTAATTTCTTTTATAATATTGAATAGATTTTCAATATACATGGCAGTGTCGAAATTAAAGTAAACAGGCACTTTGCAGTGCAAGGTCCACGTATCTTTGCAACCTGAATCTTCATAATTTTGACAAAGACTTGATGGTAGGAAGGAGAGTAATCGTAATTACTTCTTTTTAAATCCATATCATCAAAAGACATCACTCCAAGATGCTTGAACTGATCATCATGTTGAGAAAAATCTGGAAAAGAAAACAGTTTAAAATAATTACTTATAAATATTTATGTCAATACAGCAATTGCATGTAGTTTTACATGCACTTACCCTTTATTTTTTTCTCAAAATATCTTAAAGCTTATACTGAATCCTAGGGGCACATTTTAAATTTTGAAATCAATTTTATCAAAGTTGATAAAGCTGGCTAAGGAGGGGAAATTTCTTCTGAAGATAATTACATGCATTTCCTTCAGCTATTGATCTCAAAATCAGAGAACTTTGAATGTCTTCTTCAGTCCAATTTTTTGACCTTGCAATCACCTTTTTGTTCATAAACACATTTACTTGGCTTGATGAAAATCGCTGCTCTAACTTATATTTTAAGACTTGTGATTCCTGTCTCTTTGATAACTTCTGGTACAGATTTTTCTTTTGAAGCCTAATTTTTTTCAAAAATAATTTATTCTTCTCTTTTCTACAACAAAAATATTATCTACCCTCAATATTAGCCTGAACTAGCACATATTTGTATAATTTTTCTGATAAATGTTCACCTTATATAGCTCCAGGTAAAGGGGATTCCTTAGAATGATCATTATCAAGACTCGAATACAAGTTTTCTTTTCTGATGCTATTGATTAATTTATCAAGAATATTATTTTTATTTCTGGATAAGATCCTTGAAAAATTACATTTAATTATAATAAACAAGTTGTATTTATTCGATTTGAATTTGAAAGTATATCTATATTTTCTTCTAATTTTGGATATATTAGTATTAGTTATTCTTACAAGATTCTCGGGAACAAAGTGAAGGGTGGGAAATACTTAGGGGTTTAAGCTTTTTCGAACCTTGTTGTTCGAACTATTTCCATAGTTCGGTATTAGTTCAGCTTTGAAATTTCTTTCACCCTGCTCATTCTCAAAATGCCGAGAACAAATTCAGGCGGTTGTAACAGTAAATGAATCCTGCCTATGGTAGGCTCGAATCCATTTGCTATGGATATCTTCATTTTTAGGAAATCGAAAATTAGGTAGCCACAGTACAAGTCACTGCACTTCTTTTAAGAGTATCCACTTTACGAGTAAGAAATTCTGGAAGACGTTTCGAAGAGGAAAACGTGTGGATATCTAATTCTTATTAAATTTATGTCATGTAATTTTGTAAACTATATGATTTTATTTTCCAACTACGTCACATGTAAGCTGCTCCTCTCAACAACAAATCAAAAATTGTCCTGAAGAATATACCTACTGTTCTATTTACCTTGATAGGGTGTAATGATGTGAAGAGGAAGTTGACGCCGTTGTAGTTGACCAAAACTTTCATATTGTAGTAGTAATAAATAGGTATGTTAACAACAAAGAGGGTGCTCCAAATAGTTCTATGTTCTTCAATCCTCAGTGTATTTAACATTTGACTATAGTTTTCTTCATGAAACTCTTCATTTTTTTAATAGAAGTATAGGTTGATAGAGGATCCGGAGTGATTGATACTGATGTAAATCGTCTATACTTTTTCAAATAAAAGTTTACGTGAATAAACCCGAAACGATTCAACATCTTAGAGACAACATTTGCCCCAAATTGAAAAAATTCAGCCTGAAATGTAGCAGGATGTCATGAAAAATGCCTTAAAAAGAGCCAAAAAGTTGCATAGCGAATTGCAGTCACTATCTAGCCGACATAATTTTCCAAATATAGCGGGAAAAAAATAATAAACCAAATATGCTTTTTATGAAACCAAAATTACTTATCATTTCAATAAATAAAGTTATAGACAATCAAAATGATAGCGGTATTTTTGCACAATCCGTTATTATTAAATTTGTCAAAATTCTATTGTTAATTAATAAATTATATCTTGTTGAAGTTTAAAAAAGAGTTCAAATTTAAAGGGACTACTGGTCCCTTTACATAAAACATAGAATACACAACGAGAGATTAGCTATAAATTGTATTCATGTCTTTTTTTTAGAAACGGAGCATAACTTCTTATTTCGTTTATTTATTAAAAATAATAAATTATGAAATATCCCTTACGTATCAAGTGAAACGAGGGAATCAACAGCTGAAAACAAAGAACAATTGGTGTTTCTTGTGTTAAAGAGGAAAAGCCGTTCCCAGGATCGTTATATAAACAACATTTAAATACTTAAAAGAGAGGTTGGGAAAGTATCTTCTAAAAAATATAAGTTAAGAAATAAATTATATATATAATGAAAGCTCTTTGCCAGAAATTATTCCGTACAACCACTCATAATTGTTGACGCTTTATTTAGATAATTATTAATAGTGAGGTTTTTATTACTTTTTCGAGTAAATTATGTGATATTTCTCTGATTATAGCTATTTTGTATCAAGTATGTATTCAGTCTCTTTTAACCATATGTATGTATGTAATTTGTTTTATATAATGAAAGGGAAAAAATAATAAACATAAAACATATTGTGATTATAGTTTTGTGTAACTAACGACTCAAAATAAACAAAACATACTGATTCATTATTTTTGTTTAGAAAAACACTTTTCTACGCATTGAAAAAGTTTTTTTAAGACAGACTGTCGCATTATTTATTATCTTCTAGTTGATACGAATAAACCATTGACCAAGGGATTAGGGTGATGAAGATTGTAATTATTAGTATTGGATTTATGTGTGGAAATCTTAGACCGGTCTAAGACTGTTAAAACTCATGTTTGGACAGAAGAAATTTGATCCCATAACCTTTTACCATCTGAGAAAGTCAAAAGGTATCTTTTTCATTATAAAATTTAGTGATTTATCATATGTATAACTGAGTTTAAGATTAGAAGAGGAAAAAACTGTTGTTTCGTGTGCACTTTTTTCTTTTTTGTTCATTCATTGCCAAATCATTATGATAGCATTTCCCTCTTATAAAAATCGATAGTTTCCCGCCTACCTTTGTGCAATATAATTAATATTATAGTCGAATACTTAAAATAATTAAAGTGTTTCCATATTAACTCTCCATCTGTGGTATTTGAAATATAGAAAATTCTAATTTTTTTGAGTAGAAACCAGTCATTTTCTATATTCCAAAATCATAACATAATAACTAGTTGGTAATTAAAAAATAAACTTTAATCAATGATACAATATGTCTCGCTCCTGCCCTTTCCTCGAGCTCAACCACATGCCTAGTCCTAAACATATGTAAATCAAGAATAAACAGGTCAGAACATGTTTACTAATTATTTATGTGGGAGTTAAGCAGTAATGAAATGTCAAATTACTCTTTCTATAGTTTGTAAGTAACACAGTTACAGTTTGAGATAGGATTGTGATTTATTTTTTGAGCAGCTGTAAATTATAAGCATTTCTAAGGGCATCATCTGTAAAATACATACATTTTATTTCTAAGAATTTTTACTATTACTGCCTTCAAATCTTAACAACTCTCCCTGTCAAAACAAAAAGTGTCTCTGCGATTAAAAATGTTTCTAGCTTGGGTGAGAGAAAATGTCACATTAGTAATTTTTGTGCTTCTAAATGTTTGAATCCAAGAAACATGATATATTTTAAATCACAAAAACTCTTGATTCTGATAAAGTGAGTTGTTGAAGATTATAATATACGTAAATGCATGATAAATATACTAACCCACAGTAGTGAGACTTATGGTACCCTTGTTAAAATCAGTAGCCTGTTAATTATATGATTTTAGTACAAGAAAATTTATTACTGATATAGAAAGGAGAACCTTTAACAATAACATTTAATATAAATTTAATTTGGGGAAATATTGTAAAATTATATTTGAACAAATATGTTATTATTTTATGATGCATTTAAGAAAGAGTACAACAAAAGTACGGTGGGAGAGGGGTAATTCCCCATTGAAAGAGAGATGTTAACATCCCAACGACAAATTAAAAAAATGAACAAAAACAAAAGTCAAATAATATGAACTGTTTTTCCATTTATAATCTTAAAACTGTCCCGAACTATTCATTAAGTTTTCTTAAATAAATTTCTAAAATGTGCGTTTAATCATACAGAGATCAAGTAAAATGAAGGGTCATAATTGGAAGATAATATTTTTTTCAATTGCGCTATATTATAGCTAAAACTAAAGAATAAAAATTATAATACAATTTTAAAAGATTTACAATAAAAAAAGTACAATTTTGATTGACTTTTTAAGTTTAACAGTGGAAGGTTGCATGAAATTTTTCCAAATTAACTATAGTAAAGTCAATTATTTAACTAATTGTAATAAGTAAGTAAGTAATTTTTTAGATGCAGGTAGAATAACCTTAATAAATATGTTTAATATTCAATGTATTTGATGAGTATTTATGAATCAGATATAAGTAATTTAATTAACTTATTTACATTTAATTTTTGAACTTAAAATACCTCTAAAATATTCATTATTTCTTACAATTAGTCAAATAATTGACTTAATGATATTTGCGTCTAATAAAAATGAGAGGCAGTGATATTTGGATAGGATTGATGTATTGTCTATCCTTATTTGTTTGGTCCAGTCCAGTCTTAAGACCGATCTAATTACTCCCTAAAACTGTCGGTCCTCAGAAATTTTCTTGAAATTGTTGATGGTTTATTAAGAAAATAAGATATAATAAATATCTATTATGACTATTGGACATATCTTTAAAAAAAATTGTTTTTTTCATTTTAATACCATGTACGAACATATTATATTTTTAGTTAATTGTTGAATTTATTTAATCGTATAACTGAATAAATACCATTTATTACGTCACAAGGAAACAATCTTACCTTATTTATTGACCGACAAGTTGGAATGGACTGAACGGCGGTCCTAAATAAGAACCGACACAAAACTATTGAGTAGAGTATGTTGGCAACGAAACGAACCAGTCGGGGCAAAACAAAGCAAATGCTTCGAGGGATTTAGGTAGATCAAATAATTTGTAAAATATCGGGCTTGTAAATTTTCATTTCATCCCATGGCTAGTGTAAACCTTCTCTGTTATTTTGGGTGATCCCTCAAATACGTATAATTTTACAAACAGTCCTTTAAATACTTAAGTATAAGTTATATGCAGAAAAAAAGGCATTAAAAAGTAGCATCCTGAATAATGAATCATCATCGTTTTCATATACTCATATCATTATTATGAGATAGTTACCTACTTTAGATGATGATTTTTTTTTTTTTTTTCATAAAATATGCTAGTAATATAGTTTACTTTGCCTTCGTCATATGCATACAATATTGAACATTGTACGTAAACAATGATATCTAATGATTGAATGAGCTAATTTAATAATATTTCTCTTTGACAAGTTAAATAAAGTGTTTTCATGTGACGTCAGCATTGATAATGTCGGGTATTAGGAGTCTTAAAACACTATCTCTCTAACACAAAAATGTACAGTACATCTGGCAGCCAACTGTAGATGTTTCTAATTATTTTCCTCTAATTAGTGTTTGGACCGTTGATTGGTGCATCTTCCCAAAAATTACGATTCATGTTTCTTTCTTAATGATTTCATATTTATTATCTGATCACCTGTCACCTGATCAATCTGATTTATTTGCCTTCCATATTGCCAAATCTTATGAGAGACTAAATTAACAACTTTATATCTACGCTTCTAATAAAATATAACATTAATATAATAGACTAAGGGTCTACTAATTAAGTTGTTAGCTATAGATTTATATTTACTTAAGATTCTTACTCTATTCTTGTCTCTTTAAATTGGAAAAAAAAAATTTCCAAATAATTCAACTATTAATTTTTTTTTCCGAAAAATTTAAATTTTAAAATTTGTTTCCAAAAAATTACTTTTCTGTGAAAAGTTATGGATTCTTGAAATTTTTTTTAGTTTACTGAGGATTTTTGAATTTTTTTTCCATAAAATTCAATTTTTCGTAAATAGCAATAGATTTTTGAAGAAAAAAAATGCCAAAAAACATATTCTTCAAAATTTTTCGTTATAAGCTATGTATTTTTTTTTAAATTTTCTATTTTTTGAAAAAAAAAATCAAGAACACGCTCCCTACCAAAAAAATATATAATCCTATAATTTCCTTGTTCATATTTGCTTCATTATAGAATTCAATACTCTTTATTCATGAACTGATGAGAAACGGAAAATACGACAAATAATAAAAACAAATTGTTGTTCAACAAATTGATATACTAGACCATAACGGAAGCATATATGAGTCATGATGATTTGATTATAGTGACATGCATTGCATATCACGTTAATTCAATTATGTATGAAGATTGTAGGTGAATATTTGATTATTGCTAGCTTCAAATTACTACTTTGTATTATTTGTAAAATCCAACAGTATTATAATGTATTGTCTCCCCTCTATACAAAGGTAAAACCAGGTAATTTTTTTATACATATTAAGTTATAGATATATTGGTGTCTCAACATAAATAAAATCTTGATTAATGATGGGAACATTAATCGGAATCGGAGGATTATGTGTTTTTTTAGAATTTGAATAGAGATCGGCATCGGGAAAATAAGTTTTTATTTGCAATTCACATTCTTATTTATTACTGGTTTAAAATAAAATCAAAAAATAATAATTTTCCTAATCTTTTTCGAAAAATATATTTATCTATAAATAACTTAGTATTTTTCAAAAAAAAAAAAATTATGCAAAAGCTACAATATTTTAACTTCTTTTTTTTTATTTTTGTATTAGAAATTTAATTTTTAAATTTTTTTTTAAAAAGGTATATTTTTTGTGAACAGCTGGGAATTTTTAAAATAATCTTCACATAATATTTTTGTGTCTATATCTGTGGATTTTTGATTTTTTCCCCAAGAAATTTAATTTTTTGTGAATGGCTAAGGATTTTGAAAAAAAAAATTAATCTATTGAGAATAGCCATTGAGTTTTTGAAAATAAATTTTAAAAATTTTGATATTGGTAAAAAAAAAGATATATTTATTGTGGACGCCCCTGATACCAAAATGGCAATTTTCAACTATTATTTAAAATATTAAAGAATCAAAATTTGCATCGATAATTTTTACTAGAATATCATCAGAATCGGCTCAGTATCATTATTTTATTATTTTTTTTTTTTTTGGAATCGTCGAGTCACTAATCTTGATCAAAAATCAAGAAAATGAGAAAGTCCTAATATATTTGTATACGTCATATATATATATATATATAGCCCCCATTATTTAATAGACATATTTCGGGATTGTTGATGAGGGGAACAACAAACCTATTGACTGACTTAACGAGAGCTAATATCAATACACTGAAATTTGTAGTTCTACAATATATAAATTATTATTGATTAAAAAAAAACTAAAAGCTCTGTATGAAAGTTCTTTTGCAAAATGAAAGATCTATTTTTAATGATAAACTAATTTTATATTTGCAAATACATAATTTCGATATTTTTTAAGAGTTATGTTGTTTAAATATTTGTATTTTAAAAGCTTTGTTGCTTGTTTTACGAGGCAGTTAGGTTGCTGTTAGTTTTACATGTTTACTTTGAAGAAAATAAAGCACCCGAACTATGCCTGCATTAAAATGAAATAAAAAAGACAAAATCTCAATTATTTACTTTTATTATTTATACATATAACCCAATATTTCATAGACGAGAGTGAGTCAATAACGGCCCCCCATCTGACCTGGAGGTATTGTACAAATAGATGACCTAGTCATTAGACATATTGGCCAACTCCTTTTGATCAGGGCCTTCAGGGATTCAATATTACGGTGGGAGACATTTCATACCTTGATCTCCACGAAGCCCCATATTCCATACATTTCAGTGGCGAGCAGTTCCGTGATGGGTAGAAGGGGGACAAGTTTAGAGGCAAAAATCGGTCTCTTCCTGGTGGGCGACAAGGTATCAACTTCAAAAGCCACACAAATCAAGAAGTCTTGAGTTGTAAAATTAAATTTATAAAAATTAACTTTAAAAATCCACAGCTTTTCACAAAAAAAATTTTTTTTTTAATTTGCCCAAAAAAAGTTTTGTAAAAAGCAAAAATTCGTCAATTTGGGAAAGAGATACAGCCCCAACAGCCTAATCCCTTTTGACACCTTGGACTATTGCTCCCTTGTTTTCGTTGCGCTCTACAAAAGTTCAATCACATTTTGAATTCAGTATGATTCAATAACAATTCTTATTAAATAAAGAATTCCGCCAAAATGTTTTATTTATAGTAATGGAATTGAATAAAATAGTTGTTGTTTTTTTTTTGCAAATATTTACGAGTTTTATTTTATTACATATGAATAACTTTGTGTATTTTTTTAAACAAACACTTTCTCTGACATATTTATTATATGTATTTTGACGAAATAATGATAGCTTCTACAACTTTTTCCCGCTTATATTCTCATTGTTGTTTTCTTCAAAATCAAAACAAATTATATTCACAATACAAGATTCATGTTATATGTATAATGAACATGAATGCATTGTATATATATATATCAGGCCATTCTTTCATTGCGTGACTTTAACAAATAATAATTCCTTATTCCAACCAAGTTTTACTTCTTTTTACAGGGTTTCCTTCAGTAATATGTATAATGACAATAGCAAATAAAGAGTAAGGGCTATTCGGAGGAGTTCAAATAATGAATTTAATATCTTATTTGCTTAAATATTATAAACTACTACAGTACACAACAATATTAGGAGCAAACATGTGACAAAAAGTTTTTCTTTGAATGCTTTCTTTTCATCTCCGTGGTGTACATATTTGGTGTGTCAACATAAAAAAAATACTGAACCAAAATCAAGGAAAAGAGAAAATCCATTTTATTTTATTTATTAATTTATACATACAATATAACCCAACAATTCACATACATATCTGCAGGATTTTATCTGCTTGGTTTTTGGAATTTTTTTGAAAAAAAGCAAAAATTAAGATTTTTTGGAATAAAATTTTCAAATATTAAGTTTTTGTAAATAAATTTCCAAAAAGAGTAAAAAATACAAATTTTTCTGTACTGCAAATCGTGTAAATTGGGGATTGCCACCAGGATCAGAGTTTTTATAACAATTAGGCTTACGTGGTTCTGAAATATAGGGATCTCTGAGATGAAGGAGATGAAGAATAAATATCATTTTTCAAACTCACTAATGAGCACTTACATCAGAAAAAGAAGATTGCCACATTTAATGATTTTTTAAAAATAATATTTATAATTCACGAGCAAATTATATCCATAAGACTCAAATTTCAATTACTTTTATCGTGTTTAATTATTTACCTTTCAGTCAAAATTAAAACAAATATTTCAATAGAAATGGTATCTTCATTTCATATTGACTACCACCCAAAAACTGTTTAATAAAAATACATACATTTTTCTTATACTGATTATGGAAAATATTAAACTAATGACGTGTATTTGAATGTCAAAATAGGATTGGCAAATAAAAAATTTCAAAATTATCAGAAATATATTTTTCTAGTAAACGTAAAAAAGATCTTGAACAAAATTCAAGAAAATAAGAAGATCCCATTTTATTTTTTTATTTCATATATACACACAGCCCAATATTTCATAGACATTTTTGAGTCAATGATAGACTTTGTATTTCAATTTCTGGGATAAGTTATGATACTCAAGAATTTTAAACATTGTTTAGAAACTTTGTCTGATTTAACAGACTTATAATAGCCTGGATATGGCCTTTTTCAAATTTAAATATGTCAACTTCCCATTTTTCATTGTAAAAATCCATTTGGTCTACTTTAAGAGCATTTTGCAACACATACAAAGGATTAATGTGAATATTTTGTTGTTGGAAATAGACAATAATTGGTTGAGGAATACAGATATAATCCATACTGATTTTTGAAGAAAAAAAATCAATTTATCTGGCATTGGTGTTGACAGCACGCATATATATTTTTTTTAAATTTGTGCCTGAGAGTACATAAAATTAGTTTAAGTATAACAAAGTGTAATTTTGTCCTTGTTCATATATGTTTAATATTGTCATTTGAAACCAGGGACCAAGTCGGGATAGTAAACGGTGGCCTATATTTAGACCATTTGGCTACTCAATGCTGTATCTGAAATAGTGCATTTATACAGGCAATTTTGGATTCAAATTATAAGTATTACTTGGAGTCTACGTCTCATACGTAAAATAGACATTGAAAAAGAAATACTAAGTGTGATTTTTAAGTAAATTTTGCAATATTTTACTTCTTGTGTAGTTTAGAAATGTTTTTTTTTAACAAAATTGACTTTTTAAGCACGAAAAACTCACTAATAATTAAAAAATTTCGATTAAAAAAATTTAATTTTTGGAATTTTTTTTTTCAAAATTTACACCCATTAACTAAAAAATTGATATATAATTTTTTTGAAAAACATTTCTGAAATCCACAGCTATTCACAATTTTTTTTAAAGATCAACAACTGTCACAAAAAAATAATTTTTGAGAAGAAAAGTTCAAAAATCCATGCATATTCTTAAAAAATTAAATTTTTGGAAATATTTTTTCAAAATCCATGTATAAAAAATTAAATTTTTTCAAAATCCACAGTTGCTAACAAAAAATTTTAAAATATAAAATTATTTAGAAAAATTTCAAACATCTACTGCTTCACAAAAAATAATTTATTTAATAAAATTTCAAAAATCCACAGTTGTTTACGAAAAATTAAATTTTATTGAAAAAAAAAAAAATTCAAAACTTTAAATCATTATTAAATATACTTTTTTTTTTTTATTTGAGTAAAATTTCTTAAATAGAAAATTATTTTTTTTGAAAAATTAAGTTAAATTTCATTTATTTTATATATATTTTTTTTTAACTTATCTTGTAACAAGCAAAATTGAGAACTTTATGAGGGAGCTACAGCCCCTACGGCCTACATCCCAACTCTGGCGGACACTCTTGATAATAATGCACTATAATATTAATCTTCTTAATTAAATTCAACGGTTGCTACTGTTTTACCAACAACACAATATGAAAAATGAAAATAAATCTTCATTAATGCAATCTATGCATTTGATAAACATAATGCATCAATGCAAAGGTTTAATTAACATTATATTGCTTATTGTATGAGTACTTAATATCAAAGCAAGTTTTATTTGTTTACATGTTTTGCTTAATTTTTTGTTAATGTACATTAGGATGGCTCCAATTAGGCTGCAATTAAAGAATCAATGTTCATATTTTCATCCTCACTAAGTGTGCAAATTCGAGGGTCGTATGGAAAGTCCGTACAAAGTCTAAGAGATGGCACTATTGGTGCAGATCGAGGTTATGTTTAATGTGTAGCATCTCTTGGAATAACACACACCAACTTTGAACTAGATAGGTATATTTCTTTCTATTTGGCATTCGTTTGAATCGAGGAAGTTAAGTGATTTTCAAAAAAATGATTAAATAGAATTTCGTGTGTTGATTAAATAGTATTTCATGAAAGGCAAAACGCCTCAAGAGACTAAAAAGAAGCTTGATAAACATTATAGAGGACATAGCACCTTCGATTAGAACAGTTTATAGTGGTTTCAAAAAATTTACAGTGGCCATACGGCACAAATGACGCTGAACTTTCTGTAAGCCATATTGAGATTACAACTCCAAAAATTGTTGATAAAATCCATAATAAGTTGATGGATAACAAAAGAAAGAAGGTCTGTGAGATTGCTAGTGCTGTGGGTATCATGAGCTGGAAACCTATTTTCATTAACTTTGCGACCAAAACTGCGTGGGTATGAGCTGGTTCATTGTAGTCATGAAAAATGAACTTTTTGTGGGCCAATTGAGGGTGTTTTTCTTGCAACTTGGTTTTCAAAAAGTCCAAGCACCTTTTCCAGAGAGACGATGAGGATTATTCCTTGCGAATCCAAAAGACTCTCACCATAACCTTTCCGGCAGATTCCTCGATTCAAACAGAAAGAAATATACCGATCGGCCTGAAAGTTGCTGAGTGTTCTTCCAAGAGATGCGACTAACTAAACATAACCTCGATATGCGCCTGTAGTGTCATCTCGTGGATTTTTCAAACGACACGCATATATTCCAGTAATTGAAAATTGAGAAACATTCAAAATGATGAAAACGACACTTTTCTTTAGACCCTCATGACTTATTCATAATACATAATGATGAGGAATATCATATTTTATATTAAAGAAAAATATTTAATGAATAATTAAAAAAGGATCTCTTTAAAAAATAAGCATCTCTAAGGATTTTTTGATTTTTTTAAGTGATCCCATTTTATGGGAGATCTACTAGCAAATAGTGAAATTATTACCATATTTTTCCCAATTTAAATGGCAATCAAAAGAAAATAAAACTAACTTAATCATCCATCTCAATACCATATTTGAATTCAGATTCCAAATTCTACGGGGGACGACAGGAGGAGAATTCATCCGAGGAAAACTACCAGACCTAATAAAGGAGTAAAATGGACTCCATCCTTGGGAATGAGATACCCGGATCAAAACAATAGTGTGATCCATTCACAATGAGTCGAGAGTTGTAATATTTGACTATGGGATCATTTAAAAATACAAAATGGAACAAAAATTCTAGGATATGCATATTTTTTTAAATAGATCTTTTTTTGAAATTATACATTCAATATTTTTCCATAATATTGAATATGATACTCTTCATCACTACATATGCATTATGAAAAACTATAAGGGTCTGAAGAAGAGTGTGTTTTTCATAATTTTTCACCCTATAAATGGAAAAATATCTAGTTCAAAACAAGATACAGAATCAATAAAACACTTTTTAATCATTAGAAACACTTTTACATAAGTTTTATTTTTCCTACTTTTAATTTGGGGATTGTTTTCATTGTAAAAATGACTTTGAACGATGATAGTCCCGAATTACTTTAATCCCATATATTTCAGAATTCAGATGTCTGAGATGGAAACTATGATCAGTTTTGTATTTTGCGTTCAAAGATAAATTCATTGTTTTGGCTTGCATTCATATATACAAAATGAGTGTTCCCCTGTCTAATCATTCCATGTTTTTTTAATCCCTTTAGAAAATGCACTGTAGCTTTGTTTATTTCAAAAAGCTGGACTAGTATATACAGTGTAAATAACATTTATTCAAAGAACATGATTATATTTTATAGTTTCGAAGGTACTTAAAGAGTTTGTACATTTAAATAAAAAGATCATTAAAAGTAAAGTTACACCACTTTGTTATAAGGTTGATATTTATTTTCAAGTATTATTACTATATTCATTCATGGAGTGGAAGAAATCTTTCATAAAAAATGATTGTTGAAGCATGAAACAAAATATTTTCTGCTTAAATATTCGTTTACGAGTCATTGAATTTAAATCTTTTAACTATTAATATAACAGGACTTTGCTTGTCAGATTCATAGATAAACGATCTTTTAATGATGAGACAATTTAAATATCTTGAGAACATATTTAAATATTATCAGTGATACTAAAAATATATCCTGCTCAAATGTAAAAATAAACGAAACCGAAATTGAACTTGTTAATCCTAACAATTTAAGGAAACTATAGGAAAAGATAAGCTTAGGTGCAACGACGTTTTATTAGATCAGCCACAAGCAGCTGTGAGAAAAAATAAATGTATACAAATCCCACTCATTACCGAGTTGTCCATAGAAATCTGAGCACTTACTATTTCAATAATAAATGAAAGTTCAGTGATGAAATCGATTGATATTTCGATATATTAAAGCATAAACAATTAATTACAAAACAAAATGAACTCGATCTATTTAGTTTACTTACAAATCAAGAAAATGCCACTTGTATGTAATTGGCGAAATTCCATTTTGCCCACTCCAAGCAGTAGTTCGTCTCTAGGACCACCGTCTACGCTGTTTGCAAGTGCGAAACGATGGAGGACAAATTGGACCCGGAGAATTTAAATAAAACTGCCCATGTCAATACCATCAAGTCCATGAGGGCCTTGTAAGAGATCTTGAGGTTTCACACAAATTTGTCCAGAGAGCTATCAAAAAAGAAGGTGGAAAGAGCCTTGTGAGAGTGGAGAGGTCCCTTTTGACATCAGCAATAAAAGATTCTTTTGAGCTATTTGGAACTCTTTTTCGATACTTTTGGGCCCTCTACAGCTTTTAGGCTAATCCCCTCCACTACACTTTTTGGTTGTATGTCAAGGGGAAGGCTGCAATGTCCTCATCCAAGTACCAAGGCCCTTAAAACCACTGTCAATCACTACTAATACGCCATGACTACATCTGCAACGGATTTCAGACTTTCCACCAACACCTGGAAGCCATCATTGCCTATAAGGGTGGTTACATTAATGATTAAGAGAGCTCAGATCCTCATCTATTTATTTTAATCATTTTGTTGCATTTCTAGATATTGATAATAAATAAATTGTACCTTGCTGAAGTTTAAAATTCAAAGTGTTCAGATTTGCTCTACATATAAGTTAGAATTACTTAAATGTTGATCCTCAATTCTACTCTGATTCCAAGAAGGGCTTACAATTATAACTCCCAAGTAAACCCTCATTTTTACTCTCCGTTTTTCATGAGCAAGGTTTAAAAAATATGAAATTGGAGGAATGCGCCGTTTTTGTAATTGCTACCCAAAAAGGTTTTTTTATTTATCAAAGCTGTCATAGTTATTCTTTTATTCATGAAGAGAGAACAATAAGTTTAAAATAATCACTAGTGCGTGAAAGACAAAGAGTAACTCTGGTGATTTGTTGATGTTTTATAAGTTAAATTCCTTGCAAGACTGGAAGTAGAATTGTGAATTGACATCAGAGTAGTGTCAGCCTATACCTACTTACTATATACGGAGAGGGATTTGTACTTCTTTCTTTTTCTCACGACTGCTTGCAGTTGACCTTAGAAAACCTAAAGACAGCCTTAACTGCTCTCCTCCCAAACATTCTTCGTAATTCAGGTTAATTTTGGTTCCCTCTTTTTTTTTAACTCTCCGGCGTTTATAATATTTTAACCTCTGATCAGTAGCAAATATACTATTTATTATAAGTGATGCATAACTAATGTCCTGCCAGGATCGAAACAATTAAGAGATCTATTCATGATGAGAAGAGAATTTTAACATTTCAAATATAGTTAATAATTATTTAATATTTTTATTGGAATTTTTTCGAAGTATTGTATTACAATTTGATATTGATGATTATTATTTATTTCGGGTATGGCGTCATCAAATCGAATTAAATTGTAAACAATAATGAAATCATTTTTTGTATTTTTGCTAGTTGATCCATTTAAATGTAAGATTACATGGAAAACACAAAATAGAACCAACATCCTTGGAGATGTATATTCTTTAAATAGGTCTTTTTTAAATAAAGCATGGAATATTTTACTATAATATAATCTATGATATTTCTTATCACAATTAATGATGAATAAGTTATAAGAATCTAAAATAAAATATTTTTTTCATAATTTTCTGCCTAAAACAATGGAATATATCAAATTCATAACAAGATACTGAATCAATACATTTTATAATCACAAAAAAAACAAAAAAAAACACACTTTTACATTAGTTTTTTTAAGTCATAATTTTAATTTAGTGATTACTTTAAGCGTACACTAAGAAAAAAACACAAATTAGTTTTTTATTTTGTACTCAAAAGTTGGTTTTAATTTATGCAAACAAAATTCGTGTTCCCTAACTTTATAGTGAAAAATGACAACGTAAAAAAATAGGAAAAGTGACAAAGTGAAAAAATGGTACAGTACTTTGAAGCTGATATATATAAGTAAGTTATTTATTGGCTATTTATCGACACCTTTATTAAACATAGGTAATACCTCGATATATGTATCTACGTAATAAACATAATGAACATTTTTTATTTTTTTAAATAAAAATAAAACCAAGTATATCGGGAGATTTTTTATGTCTATATCAATTATCCTGTTGTACCAGGTGGTCCAATCAATTCTAAACACATACTAATTCAATAGTTAAATGAAGGTTGAGTGATTGAAATTAATTCATATTTAGATATATTAAAGCATGAAAAATTAGTTACAAATCAAAATAAACCTTACATACAAGTAGACAGAATGATAATTAAATGTGGTTGACGAATTTCCATTCCCCCACTTTAATCATTTGGGCGTCAGCAAGTCCGAAACGTTGGAGAGGAACAAAGGATCTGACAAAAAGGCCAAACTTGGCCCAGAGGAATTAAAGAAAACAATCGAGATTAACCCCCTTAATTCCATGAAATAAATCTCGGCGGTTCACACCAGACTCTCTAGAGGGCTATCGTAAAAAGTAAAGCCTTGTGCGGGTGCAGAGACCACTTTTGACAACAGCATTGGAAGAAACCGATGATCTCCTCCGTTGCAAAATTCTTTTGCTTTTTCTTGATAATCCCCCCCCCCCAACCATCACAGCATTGATGCCAACACCTCGACTACACTTTTTGGCTACATGTTGAAGGGAAGGCCTGAAGTTTGTGTCATTCAAACACCAGACCCCTCAAAAAACCATGTCAACCAGCACTGGGACGCTATGACAGAGGACTACATCCGCATCATTGACACTAGGGCGGCTACATTAATGATTAAGAGAGCTCAGACAAATATATTTATAGTATGAATTTTATAAGCCTTTTTCAGAATGTATTATACCTCGCAAAACTCTTCAACCTATTTTATTTTGTATTTTTTTTTTTTTGTTCCCAGGTCTCTCAAACAATCGGTCATTCTTTTGATTATTGATAAATTAACGAGGATGAATTCAATAAAGTTTAGTGTGCAGCAATGAAAAACTTGGTGAATGAATCAGAATACAACATTTACGTTAAAAAAAGTACGACTGTAATGCTACACGGGGATCCTATGAGTTTTCTTCTTTTGGTCATCGCTCGCCTACAAAAAATGTTAAATGCCGATATTAGAGGTGCAAATCTTGGAGGGGAAAAAGTGATGTAACTATATTTTGCAGATGTTATATGCAAAACACCTGCTAGACTTAATTAAAACGACAACATTTTTATTTGAAATATCAATAATATGTATGTGATATTCATCAGGAAAGTATATACAACACACCCTGTATACACGCTCGATGCTACATGCTGAAAATCATCGAGATTTTATAGTACTTTTTTAGCATACAGAAAAAATTTGCTCTATTAATATAGGTAAGAGGCATAGGATTACCCATTGCCAGATTAAAAATTTAATAAAAATTATCATATAAATTTGTCCAAATGATTTTTGACTGTTCTAACTCACTTTAATCCCTGGATACCACCTATTCAAGGAATATCAGACATAATTGAAGAGAGAAGAATGAAGTTGATAAGTTCTTAACTGTTTTTGTTTTTTTCTAAAACCGGGAATGTTGACGCAAAATAAAGCCGACTAAATCCCTTTATGTAATATTGCAAATTATCTTACATTGTCGATAAAATAGAGGGTTTTCTCCTTTTGACATACATCATATTAAAAGTACCATTTTTTCAACTTTGTTACTTTTTCCATTTTGTTATGTTATTATATCACGGAACCTTCCTTACGAAATTAGATGGGGAGGGGGTTGAAGAAACATCATTAATCTGTTAGTATTTAGGCAATTCTTCCCAAATATGGACTGATTATTCAATAATTGTCGAGAAGTGTTCACATCTTAACATGTCATCATTCTAGTTCCACCAATCAACGTTAACAAAACTAATTGACGGAAAAAAACAGAAATATCGACAGCTAACAACCAAATACACTACATATTTTTGTCCTATTGAAGTAACACCGTCACTACCAACTAATTTTAGGCCTTTTTTTCTTTTTTCTTTTTGGAGGAAATGTTGAGAGATACAATAAAGGTAACAACAGGATATATGATGCAATATATATTCATTCATTTTTAACTATATTTTAACTCTCTGTACTACAACTTATGCCATTAAACTCATTTTTACCTCTGCACATATTATGTATTTATTTATATTAGGAAAACTTGGAAGACGTTACTTTTTATTCAATAATTATAATTTATGTCTTCTCATAAATTTAAGAAATCTATGTACTTATTGACAGAGTTATTTTTTTAATTTATGATGATTATTATTCGAGCGTAATTACACCTATGTTATATAAGGGGTGGGGTGGACTTACACACTTGGAAAGAAGAAAGAAAATGGCCTGCCATTCTTTAATTATACATTTATCAAAAATCTGTATTAATCCATTTCTGATACATAGCCAATATCCAATCGATTTATACTATTCACCCGCTATTGGCCTCACAGATGGCGACCCGAACTTCATTTGCTATACTTGCTACTCTTTTTGCAAAAGGAATGCCGCCATTTGTGAGGCTAATGGCGACATTCCTCTTGCAAAAAGAGTTACAAGTATTGCAAATGAAGTTTGGGACCCTGCCGGACGACTCCTGGCTTAAAGATTAGACTGACCGATGCTACAGGCCCTCCTCTCGATTTGCAGCCTGAAAGAAAAGTCAAGGGGATTAACATCTGGACTGTATTGTGGTCACATTTTCTTGTCCCTGAAAGTGATGTTATTAGATAAGAAGGTCTGAGTAATTTTAGCAGTGTGCACGTGGAAAGACGATGGTTAGCATGTGCTGGGCCTCAAGGCAGTTGAAACTACACCACCACCGCATTTCTAAGCAGCAATAATCCCTTCAAATATGCTAGAATACACCACTTTGATGTGTTGTGTCTGCGGATCCCTGAGACATGTTAAATTCTTCCACCGCCGGTTCCCTGAGCATCAAAGAACCTGTCTAATATCCAAATTACATCCTGGCCCTCAGGATGTAGAGGCAAAATGCTATTTTAAGACCACCATGGCCATGAAGACTAAAAAATGGTCGCCAGATCCATTTCTGGAGACATAAGAACCTACATATAAAATTTTCAGCAAAATCCATACATTGGTTAGGCTATTATTGAATGCTATAAACACACACACACAGACGGATATTCACATTTAATACATAGATATTTTCTCTGCACTTCAACTTTTTTAAATATAGAAGTTTCTCCTCTTAATGGCAGTAACTCATTTTCTCCCCCTAAAATAATATAGCAGGCAGCTGATAATAAAATTTTATTAATTTGGTAATACCGTATACCTCGCTCCAGCCTTTTCCTCAAGCCCTTTATCAAAAAAAAAACATCTTTAGCTTTATACAAAGAACTATTTTCAATAATAAATCTCCTCTTACCGGAGAAGTAAAATCCGCCATGGACAAAATCTAAATACTTCAGATTAAACATTTTTCTCTATTATATGTCTATATGAACAAAAAAGTTGAACTCCTGTGTCTTTAAAATAACATCAACTCTTTATTACATCTATAAGACGTATACGACAGTGTTACCTCGCTAAAACAAAAATATTGCAATCAAGGTTAATAGAAATACATAGAAATATACAAGATATACTTCTGGAAGTAGCCACTAAAGAATTATTTAAATCTTTTCAAAGTCCATGGGATATATTCATTAGGTGTTTCTGTAAAAGATTGAAGAATCTGACGGTTTACATTGTTCACTTTCCAAATTTTATAAAGAAGTATTTTTATAAATTTATTGAAGAAATCGCCAAGAAAACTTTTAATTACATGGCCAAAAACTTTTCATCTTCATGAGAAAAGAAAATACGGATCACAAAACGATCCAGTTGCCAAAAGGCAAATAACAAAATTATTTGAATAAACTATTAAATAAATAGTTGGTGTCTTATATTTTAAAATGTTTAAAATTCTATTGTTAAAATACATGATCAATAAATATTTTAGTATATGTAGTTATTTGATTGATAGTTTCAGATCCATTATAGTTATTTCGTGAAACATAAGTACAATGGGTTTACCTTCCTGCCTCAGGCTTGTTTGATTCATTAACATAACTACTTAAGCCTCTTTTAAAATACACAGAGAGTAGAGGCGATAATTATGTTCTCTTTACTCAATACAGATAAATCCTTAGAAGACCAAAGCAAATTTATCAGAACACTCGTTCATGCGAAACTGTGTTGTAGTGGAATTCCCTTTTTTCGAATTTAAGTTCGTTCGTCTAACGATTTTCGGATTACTCTAAAGTAATTATTATGATGTTTCTTAATTCGTTGAAAAAACGGGTCGCCGGGTCAAACTCCTTTCCTATTGATACAAAAATAAAATTGGTAAATTTCAGCGAAATTGAAGAATATTTGGAGGTAGCTCAATGCCCTCAAAGTTTTGAAAGTTGCCATTTTTTCAAAAAAAAAATGACTTTTTCTTCAATTATCATAAAAATGGTTTAAGATACAGCTTTTTATTCATTATAATTTATAAAGTTGACTAAATTTACTATAAGATATATATTTTGTTTTATATGGGTAAAAATATTTTTTATTTGAACTATAATGAAAAACATTTGGAGAGAAAAATAAAACATATAAAATGTATTGCCCGCTATATTTTTATATTTTGTCTTTTTTTCCTACAAAACATCAAAATTTCATGACATATTTTCATTTGGTGAAATTTGTTATAGTTTTAAAGTGACAAATAGTTTTTTTTATCTAAAAAAATACCATTAGTAAAATGTATGTTGGGAGTGGTTTTTTGTATTGATTAATAAACAAAAAATAATATTCAATTATCTTTAAGAATTATTTATTTTGCTTTGTATGTTATATATTTTTTTAGTTTATAACTTTATTAACATAAGATCATTTATATCACAGAAAAAAATAGTTTCTACTCTATCAAACATTATTATACAATTTAAACATTAATAAATGTGTGTCCTTGAAGATGCAATTCGTCAGCTGTTAACGAGGCACTGTATTCTTTATATGTGCCACTCCTAGTTCTACTTGGTCATTGACAACTTGAATAGTATCAATTATTTCAAGATTTCTTATAATCATCGTTCCTTGGCAACAATTTTTAATCAACTATTAAAAACTCTTCTGGGAGTTTCAGCATCTCAATGATTTTGTTTGTCTTTTTGTAACAAGAACACCTGAAAATTATACCACATCTTTGAAAACAAGATAATTTCCCAAGATTCTATTAGTTGAAGTGAAGCGACTCAGACTCAAAGAGACTCCATACAATACTTAGCAAAAGTTAGAAAAAGGGTATATATTTAACAGTGAATCGGACACTGGAGGTATCCAGCGAATATATATAGAAACATATAGCCGAACTGGTTCCATTTTATTCCTTCCCAAGACGGAGTTGGAAACATGGATATGATCCTTTTTTAATATTTAATTATTAGTTATTACAATACCACTTAAGAATAGGATTCTTTTTTCCCTTTTTTCTTCTCTAATTTCTCCTTTCTTATTTATGTACCATGCGTCTGTCCCCCCCCCACACACTATTCGTTCTCCTAAAATAATGTAAGATCCATCATCTCAAGGATTACCCTGCATACAAGAGTAATTATGTTGTATTTTGAATTTTATCCATCCAAAAGGTAAATATTCAATGCAATATTTGCACTCGTATATATATTTTTCTCTTATATCTTTGCTATTGCATGGAGTCTAAAATTAAGATACATGATAGAAATAACGTCCAAAATTAAAAATTATATTTGGAAACTTGTCCGAATATATGAATTTTGGAAATTTAATGATTGATTTCTTAAATAAATAATAGTTCCTCTTTATTCGAATGTGGTTATTTAAAAAAATCTTAAATATAACACACGATATCTATATAATGTCCTCAATGTGTCCGACAATGCGTAACTTACCCTATATATCTACTAGAATATAATATTATAGTAGGTATTTGTATGTACATAGATTAGCAAGTTCTTAGTATGAGCATAATATATTAATTCGTAATAAAATATATAACACGACTCACGAGTACATCCTAGTATTTAATAATATTAAAATCCTACATAGTATTTTATTCCATACAGTATTATAATATTACCTAGTAATATATCATTAAGGGCGTAGCTTTACATAAGATATCCCAAATTTATTTATATAAATAATATAATGGCCAATATATTTACAGGGAGCGGTTTTTCAATTACGAATTTTCGAAACCAGGACATAAACCTTTTTATTTTTTAAATTAGTAGAGATATTTACAAATCAATTTATATACAAACGTAGGGACCCTACATGAACCTAATCATTAAATTCAACCACCCTCAGCCTCAACCACAGCCTCCAACCTGCCAAGGAACCTGCTGCACGCCTTACATCAGTTGATCTTTATTCATATTGTTCACAGCCTCAATAATGGAAGCTCTCAGAAAAGTCAAATTGTTGTGAGGACGCTTGTTGAACTCCCTCTCCAAGATGCCCAACACAAAATTGTCCAAAGGATTGCAGTCCGGGGAGCTAGGGCCACATTTCCTTAGACCAGAACATCTCCAAATTGCCCGAAAGCCAATTTTGTACGCCGATCGATCTGCCTTTTCCCTTGCTGGCGTCCCCATTCCTCCATACTCCTTTGCGACTTTATACACGGTGGAAGTAGACAACTCGAGGTCTTTATCGCGTTAAAGGTGGTATAAGTAAATATTACATTTACACCATCTAACCTTGAAATCTGTGTGAAGTCTTATACTTAAATTGTACTTCTTCCTCTACGAATGACAGGAGCGCAAGCCTACGAACATCAAGTTCAAGAAAATAGTTCCCCCGAGCGCGTTGTCTATAAGTAATTAAGCTACGTTGATTCCACTTTGTTATGTTGAAATAATAGATATATTCAACATTAAATATAATTAACCTATTTAAGTATTCATTTTTGATATTCATGACTCTATTTCACCATACTTAAGGGGTTATCCGAAATCCCTTCTCAGATATTTATTGTAACTTCATGTTTATAATATTTCAAAAATCAATCTCTAAATTCATCGTATCAAATAACTTAATAAACTCAATGTTTTCCAATGATTTGTCATGGGATTAAGTAGAAATATTTATTAAAGCTTATATATCATGCTTATGGCAAAACAATTGATTAAAAAATATTTATATTTTAGTATCAAAATTAAGATGATTTGCAGAACTTATAGTGACTTGCCGATTCGAACTTGAAAAACATTCATTTATTACTTTAGACCTCTATCACTTAATCTACTTGCTCGGGGGATAAAGGATGGGGGTATATGTCATGCTCCGGTTGACTAACGTATGATTTAAAGCAGCTGAATCTACATGTTAAAAACACAAAAAAGAGATTACTCCAGGGGATACTTGAGATTTTGAAAGAATATTTAACAATGGTACATAACTCAGGGGGGTCCGCAGGAGGTGGACTGGATAGACTGTAGCCCCCTCCCCCACAAACTAAGAAATTTGTGTTTTTAAGTAGAAAATTTAATATTCTTTTTTTTTTTTTTCAAAAAATGTAATATTTAAAATTTTATTTAATTTTCTGTCAACATCCCTGCTCTAAAACATAATTAATAGTTGGTAACAAGAAAATACTAAAACAAAGCTACCGTGCGTTTTTTCACAACAGATTTTTCTAGAGGTTGTGTTAAATAATATAAATCTTCCGTAAAGAATTATAATGCTTTTGTTACATTACGAGGGTGGTCTGAAGAGTTTTTGACTTCAATGTGAAGATGGCATCACTCGCTAAATAAAAGATAGTCACATATTTTTAACATCTATTGATAATTATTCACCAAAATTTCAGCCATTTTGGACACTCAGTGATTATGTAACAGTCGTTTGATTAAGTGGATGCGAGTGTTTTTGTGAAAATGAACATGATACAAGTCATGAAAAATTTGTTATCCGAAATGGTTGAAATAGCTAGTCATATCTATTTAGCTACTCACCATTGTTCACCCATTTTGGACAACAAATATTTAATGACAGGTCGATACTCGATTTTGTCCATTTACAGAAAATATTTACTTCAACTCACTCAAAAGACTGTTATATAAAATTCTTAGTTTCAAAATGGCTGAAACTTTGTTGAATAACTGTCAACAGATGCTAGATAGATGTGACTAGCTTATAGGTGCTCAACACGTTAAAGTACAATTTTAAGGTAGTACGTAAGATTACCATCTTTACGTTGAGGTCAGAAACTTTTGAGACCACGAATATAAATTCATTTAAAAATGTGTTCAATATATATTAATAATTGGTCCTAAATACTTGTATTCCTAAGCCATAGAACTTCAAACACTTTAATTTAAAAAACGAACATTTCCAATATTACGTTAGACATAGGAATAATGATTTGTTGGTTTTAAATGTTTCTCTTATTAATCATAATCTTCATATTGTTTTTAATGTTGACGAACCCCATGTAGTCAACTCATGAAGAATAAGTAATGATTAAGTATGAAATAAATTACATTAAAAAAATGATTAAAAAAATGTGCAAAAATATATATACTTAATTATGCAACATGTTGTTAAGAAAATGAAGAAATATTAATAAATTCAAAGTTATATTTATATGCCAATTAAATAAACCATTGTATAATTTTTTAAACAGTATTCCATATTTATTTTTGATATAATTTTAGTATAAATATTTATGAATTTGTGTGAAGTATTACAATAAAAAATTGATATAATAAGTGAAGTAAAAAGTTCTGAGTGTTTTTTCGCTTTATTTTGACAATAAAATTAACATAGTTAAGATTATCCGATTTAGAGGATACAAACGGTTTTCCAGCTAATTTTCAGTTCTTGAGCAGTGGAATCAAGTGTTCATATACCGGTCCAACTCTACGATTTCCATTATTTTATCGACATTTTCGACGTCCCTATTACCAGAACGGAATAGTTGAAACCACCGTTTTTCTGTGGCAATAGATTCTGTAATGAGTCCATAAACAGCACTTTTTTTTGGTCGCATGCTCTGCCTTTTCCACTTCATCATAGTAAGATTAATGAATGTCCGAAAAATTGAATATTTGATTTTTTTTTCTAAAAATGTTAAACTAGAAATTTAATTTTTTATTTTTTTTACAATTCTTTTTTAAATAGAACAGCTGGGGATTTTTGAAATTTTTTCAAAAAATTAATATATCCAATTTTTTTTTTGTGAACAATTGTGGATTTTTTAAATCTTTCTAAAAAAAATTAATTTTCTGGGAGTAGCTAAAGTCTTATGAAGTTTTTTCCAAAAAAAATTAACTTTTGTGAATAATTATAAACTTTTGGAAAATATTTTAAATATCAAACTGGATATGTGAAAAAATTTTCAAAAAAATTAAATATTTGTAATTTAATTTTACAAATTTTAAAAAAATTTCAATTTTTGGACTTTTTTTAATAAATTAAATATTTAAAATTTAATTTTGGAATATTTTGAAAAAATTTCAATTTTTGGGTTTCTTTTCAAAAAAAATCTAAAAACCATTGCACCCTCCTCATTTAAATATAATTCAGTGGACGCCCCTGATAGCAATATTGTATTTTAACTATTACTTAAAGTATTAAAGAATCGGCACCGGTAATTTTTACTAGAATTGCATCGGCATTTTTTTTTTTTTTTTTTTTTTTGATATTCTTCCCATCACTAATAAATACAAATTTTTACAAAGATCAAGAAAGGAGAAAATATCATTCATTTTTCTATCATTTTTATTTTTGACTACTTTAAATGCAATTTGTGACACAGCTTAAGTGTTTATAAGGATAATTTGTAAATAGAATTTGACGATAATTCGTCGAAGAATACAAATGTAATTCACTCTCAATTTTGAGAAAATACATTCTAGCTTCCTTTTGTGTTGCAGGGGCACATTACAACGTTCATTCATTATATTTCTGATGATTAAAAATTAAAATATTTTTGTAAGTAATCTTAGAATAATCAATTAATTTTTAAAGGTTTGACTGCATAATTAATAAATATAAAATTAATGATATTGACGACTGTTTCCATATTTAAAAAAAGTTAAAATTTACGACTAATACTGATGAAAATGAGTAATTAATATAAAAATTAAAACAGAAAAACTTCAGACTAAAATACTTTTGGAAGTTGAGAATAACTTTTATTAATTTGGAGACAAGTTTTCTTGCTTAAACATTAAAAATAATAATAATAACCTCGTCTTAAAGGAATATGACGTAAGATAAATTCAGATTGTGGATAGACAAGTTGGTAATTGAACTTTAATTATTGGATAAAATACAATTTCAAGGAAGCAAGATCTGCCTTTTTCGGATTACCATCACCTATTTGACATTACGTTCATGATCAAAGAATTAAAGAACATGAGAACCCTGCATGACACGGTTTCAAAAACCGCGGATTTCGCATAATGTTGTGTTTGGATTTATTTTGACTATATTAACGTTATACCCCATTTTTTTTATATTATGATTATACATAATAAAAAAACTATATATAGAGTTAAAAAATAATTTTTGTAGATGTTGATGAGTTTGTTCATACTATGCCTATATAATCATATAATAGAAGTATATAAATTTGCATAGAGGCAAGTTGAATATATATAAAGGTGAGACATCAAGGAAATTCTACGCTTGTGTTTTTTTCATTATCAAGAGAAGAAGGAATATTTAATGGCGTTACTGTTGCTACACATTGTCCACTCTCCTATATAATTGTACAAATTGAGTGAATAAATTAAATAAATACAACTAAAATTCATTCATTTATAGTACACAATTGTAAACTTAGGACCATAGAAAGAAGTAAAAATATTTAACTTAGGTATATTGATATTAACATCAATAATAGTAAATCCTTTCCAATACTTATTGCTGCGTGTCCACCTTGAATTAAATTATACTCTCCTTCTCAGCTGGATGGACACCACTAGCCATACGGTAGTTTTTAATGAAACTCTGCTGAACTATTAATGTTTTAATTAAAAAAATATAGGTAAATGCTTTTTTGTCTGTATAAATGGCAATATATTTTATGAAATTGTTATTTTAAAAATAAATAATTTTCTGTCTTATAATATTTAATAAATGAATCATATCTAAACAAAAAACTTATTTCGATTCTTATGAAACAGAACGATATCCCTGCTCGATACTTTATAGAATAATAAAATCAATTTCAGAACTAATAATTTAAAAAGACTGACATAAATTTGCATAGAGTATATATTAATAATAATTAACTATCTGTATGTTAGCTTATATTAATATGTTTTATGCATATTGTCTAATTTGCCATTTAATCACATAATATAAGAGTGGCGAATAAAACAATAGCAATCAGTAAAAATTACAACATACACATTTTTTGAATTTGTGATTTGAGAAATCTGTCTAAGTTTTCTCAGATTAGCACTTGCGTTCTTCAGTTTGAGGTTTTATATAGGTTATTTACTCTAATTCTTGTCCTTGTTTTCACAAAGAAAAGGAGGACTTATTTTTGCCAGTTAGGATATAATTCAATTAGATGATTATATAGCCTTTCAAATACGTTTGGGGTTTTCCCAATTGTGTCTTCATAGTTACGAAAAGCTTTGGAATGTTTTATCCAGACAATGACAAAATTTCAAAAACTCAAGCGAGAGGATCGTAAGGCCTCCCTAGATGAAATTATCTCAACTACTGTACCGAGGACTATTGTAATATCCAATAATACGCCCCTTCCCACGGGTTGTACACGTGAGGTGCTCAGTCCCAAGGTAATTTAAACTCCACCCTCGTCGCGTTTCTAAGTGTTAAGGACCTCTTCTATTATTCTATAATACACCCGACCATGGGCTGTACAGGTGTAGTGCTAAGCCCCAAGGTAGTTTAAATTACCACCCGCTCCACTTCCTTGAGCATCAAGAACCTCTTGTAAAATCCAAAAATACACCCCAGCCCATGGGTTGTGTAGGTGATCTTAACTAATGATCATTTATTAATAAAAATGAACACTTATATTAATAAAGGGACAACTAGAGGACAAGTTAAAGATGTTAAATTCATGTTATATTTTTCCGTTATAATTTAATTTTTTTAAATTTTGCTATATTGATTCAATACAGGTTTTTTAAATATCTGTTTGAATCATTGCGAAAAATTATTTTTATTGGCGGGGAGGGGGAGATATTAGAATTGATTCGGAGAACGAATCTTTTTAGTAAACTGATTCAGTTCACTAAAAGAAATCACAATTCCCAGCACTATTACTAATTCAATAATTAATGATGGCTGTGTGATTCAAATTAATTCATATTTCGATATATTAAAGTATAAACAATTATTTTAAAAAACAAGGCTGAGATCTCTTGCTTACGTACGATTCGAGAAAATGACATTTAAAAGTGATTGACAAATTCCCGCACTACAAGCAGTTGGGCGTCTCTAGTACCAATGTTGACGCCGTCAGCAAGTCCAAAACATTGGAGAGGAAGAAAGGCCTTGTCAAAAATGCACAACTGGACCCGAAGTTAAAGAAAAAGGTCCAGGTCAATCCTCTCAAGTCCATTAGGTCCCACGCAAGAGATTTCGGGGTTTCACAAAGACTGTCCAGAATGCTATCAATTTTTTTTGTATAAAGTGTCTTGTGAGGGCAAAATGTCACTTTTCAACCCAATGAAAGAAACCCATCTCCTCCGTCGCAAAACTCTTTTTGACACTTTTGCCCCCCTACAGCCCTGATGCCTACCCCCTCGACCATATCCGAAGAGGGTACCAGGTCTTCTGTCGCGGCCTGGATAACATCGCCGCTAATTAATGAATAAAAGCTCAGGCACAATCTATTTATAATATTAATTTTGTTGAAACTCTATTGCCAATGAATAAATTATACCTTGTTGAAGTGTAATATTCAAATTGTTCAGATTCTAATGGAACACTCGGTTAACGTCTATCATATTTTACTCACTGACATCACAAAAAAAGACCTTTTTTCCAACTTATGTCTAGGGTTTGATTCCTATAATCCAGGGAATTGCTTGATACAATAGTAGCGGATTTTAATGAACAAAATATTTGAGAACTGAACCTAAATTGCAACCAACATTTAATAAGCCATTAGTGTAGATAATGAAGGTTTTTATTCACAAATAAAATAATATTGGAAAACAGAATGAAACTAACTAGTGAGCTGATTGATCTTGTAAGATCATTCAACTGTCCATAGTATCATCTTGTATACCATGTGCACGCTTCTTGGCTTCCATGGCTTCTTTATCCTTTTTCAACAGTTCCAACATGGTCTCATAAGACTTTTGAACCTTACTTTTTTTACTTGAATAGTTGTCCAAGTATTTATGTATCAATTCATCATTTTCATTTTTGAGTTCCTTTAAAGAATTGAGGTCATGGATTTCTCCATACACGCGTAACACCCTCAATGCACTATCCACATCCTTCTTTATAAAATAATGTATAAGAATGTTATCGATACTATTTTTCATTGCAAGAGTGTAAATCAAAGGACCATAAAACCGTGTCGACCAAAGAACATCATATTGACGATGTTGATCTGCGTGTTCAAATACGGCATTGGCAGTTTGCAAGTAGAGAGGATGATCAGGTTCAAACTGCTCACAGTTTTTAGCTAAAATATACTCGTATTTAGAAGGATTTAAAATTTTTTCCAGGTTTTTGGATATAAATAGAGGAGGATGTTTGATTCGCCGACCGGGTTTTGGGAAATATATTTGATTCAGTCGATCTCTTTCATCCCACTCAGCAGTACGTAAATCTCCATTGGCCTCTCTCACCGTTATTAGACGTTCACGATCGTGAATTCCGAAACTTATGTCAGTAAAGACATATTTAGTTGCATTCAGACCTGTTTAAAAATATAAAGTAAGTAAGTAAATATAATACTTGAGAAGATCTATTTAAATATTGGAAATGAATATAAAATGAAAAATACTTTAGACGTTACAATCGTATAGTAGAGAAAAAATGACTCAGACAATTAATAAAGTTACTTAGTTAATACTAAACGTGGACTTATATATCGGGCAAATATCCAATATCTGCATCGTATCGGTATTGGAGAAAATTTAAGTCAGATGGTTCAAGATATGTTTATTTCCTTAGGTAAATATATCTTATCATTGAAAAGCTATAAATGAATATTTAGTTTTGATATATTTAAAATGTAATCTTACGATATCTGAAAATGCGTACATTTTTAAGAGCGTGGGATCCAATTTGCGTGTACAAATTAAAACTGGGACATGATCACTTGTACCCTGACTTGCTTAAAATAGGCACATTTTCAGATATCTTAAGGATAAATCTTAAAAATATCAAAACTAAATGTTCATTTGTAGCTTTAACATATCTTACGTATATAATTTAAAAAGATAAATGATATGTCATTAGAAGAAGATCTTGCTTCCTTCTAATTGTATTTTATCCAACAATTACCAACTTATCCATTCACAATGTGAATGTATAACATCAAATTCCTTTAAGAAAATGTAAATTTGTATTTTTTCAATGACTAAGCAAGAAAAATAAAAAAATTGAAACTAAATATTCATTTTTAACTTGTATGTTGGCAAGCAAAACGAGACAAGTGTGATGAAATCCATAAAAAGCTTTCGTGATCAGCTCATAGTATTGAAACGGAAACAAACTTTTTAATAATATCACAAAAGAAAATATGTTTATTTTAATAATTGAACGTAAATATTGTACAAATATGCCATTTTGGAAGCCTAAACAACCAAGTTTTGTAACATAAAAAACCTTTTTTCTTTAATATTAAAGAAAATAATGACTACAAATAAAATGAATTCAACCTTATTGTCTATGAAAAAGCTATACATCCAATGTCTAATTTTATCATATGTCGAACACTATTATGTTATTACATCGTTATATAATCTTATTTTCATTGTTTAGACAGTGAATTAACCATTAAAATGGAAGGAATAAGATATTTTTCTACCAATATTTACTTTTTTTGTCATCAATCGTTCAACAAAAAATAGTTCATTGTAAAAATGTAGACATTTTTAGGTATTTTCCGTACTTATTACTTTGATTATCAATAAAAATATCTGTATTTATCATTGACACTAAGCAATATTGCATTTTATAGCTATCCTTAAAAACCATTTGATGAAGTTTCGAGTTTATTTGAAACTTATTCACTATATGTAGTAAAAATATCAATAAAATGGCGATGCTGCAATTTATGACGACATTGAAAACGCTAATATAAAAAAAATATACATAAATGATAAATATTGGGACATTCCTTTCAAACCAGGATCTGATTCAATGGTTTTTGAAATGGGAGTCCTTTCATGCATCACTGGAGGCATATGGAGCTTATAATGTGCTCTCTTTTCTGCACTTTTCTGCTTCTCTTCGAACTCTTCTTGGGTCAAGAATTGATATGTTGGAGCCTTGATCTCTCGTCCCACGCGATTCACACGAAACACTTTATCATAATTAAGTCCCGTTAATGCCTTAAGATCCTTTTGAACGTGTTCTGTAAAGAATGCTGATGTCAAATCCTTTGATAATGAGGTGGAACATCCTCGAAATTGGCATTTTCGAAGTAGTGCCGACATTCTAGTGCTCATGTTTATTATTAACTGGCATTCCAAGTATTTAATTTTGGACAAAAACATAAAAGAACGATTTTTCTTGTACAATATTTTCTTATAAGTCACGTGGCTTTACAACCTATAATTTCCATTCAACCATTGTAATAAATATTATATGACCAATGAGCGGTAATATATAATCACGCAACCTTCAAAGTGAAAAACGTTTTTACAAATTCCTTTTGGGAATCTAATATGAACTTTGTAAAATTGTAATATTTAATATTTATCGTAGTTTTAGATTTAAATCAACATCTATATTTTTAATCAACTCTTCCATTATGAGGACAGGTTCAAAAGGATTTTAACGTAATAATATCTATTTGAACAATATTTGAAATCCCCAAAAAGTGTTCTCGAGCAAAAATTGATGTACTGACATAATGTATTCAATTCAAAATTAATGTAGATATATATTTTGGATTTTCTAACATAAATATTTTCTTTATTATAAAACTATTGTTTATCATCAGAAATAATGTTTATCACTATAACAGGTTACGTGATAAAAGCTAGGGATCTTCCATATACAATCAGAACCATTGCTTAAACATTGTTATATTACTTTTATTTTTATTTATAATATGATGCAATCCATCGAAAAAAAATTCATTGCTTTAATTTGAATAATAGCTAATTTTGAATTATTTTTTTAAATTTCAATACTGTATACTTATTTATGGTATCGTTAAGAAACTAGAATCACGATTTTTTATTTATTTAAAGAGGATATGTTTTTGAGAAATAATATGAAAGGTTTTGAAGAGAATAAAGTAATAATCTTCCGTGTATTAATTTTATCTATTACCATATTACTTGTTTAAGGAATAAATTTTATTCTAATATGTATTATTTGTACTTGATTTGTACTATTTCAAACACATATAAGATTTGATTTTAAATATAAATATTATGCAATATACTTGATAAATTTATTACTCTATATGCTTCAATTTATGGGATTGTCCTGCCATAATATTCATTAGTTGCTTAATCAAATTGTTTAAAGCATTTTTTTGTACAGGTCAAAATGCTCTTATGAAGTAAAAAAGTCCAAATTAGGTACATATACACTATTGTTTACTACTAATAAGATGGAACATATATTTATGCGTTTATTTCATATTAATATGCATTGTCATTAATGGTATCCAATTTACAAAAAAAAAATGCCAACACGCTTTATCTCTAATCATCATTTAGTGTACATGTTCAATATTATATAAAATGCGTATACGGCGAAATTAAAATTAAATACAAGTATAAATAGTTAACTACAATGGTGATTGAGTTTTAACATACATTATGAATGATAGAATTTAAATATTCGCACTACCAAATTGTTTTTATAATTGAAATTTTAAGATTCCTAAGGAATTATATCCCCATCTCTCCCCCTCTTCCTCACTTCCTTCTCAAAGTAAAAATGGGAATAGTCCGATTCATATTAGAAATTCATCCATTTGATAAAATTAGCTAAGAGAATTTGACCTGCTTGTCCAATATACCCCAAAAAAATTTAATATAGAAACTTGTGCAAGATATATCGTTACAAGGAAAGGCCGTCACTAGGACTTCCTTTTTTTCTTAATTTATAACTGACATTTTATTTATCCTGATATGAGGCGAATTAAAAAAAAAATGGGACATATTTGTTTTTCAAAAAGACCTTCATATCTATTCTTATAAAACTAGCAATCTAAATAATCAAATAATTCCGAATGACATTCAATTTTTTGCTACTCCGAGAATCCATTGGGTATACCCCCCTCTTTCACAACAGCCCTGTTAGTAGTTATACAAATAGCAGTATAACAACATTATCCGTGAGCCAAGTAGTATTTTGGGATATTAAAAGGGTTTATATGCTCAGGGAAGTGGGGAGGGAGAAATTTAATCTACTTCGGGGCCCTGCACCCGATGAAAATTTGGAATAATGTTGTTTTGGCTTGTTCTGATACGTCTCAAATATCGTGGCACCAAAAAATAGTACTTTTCCATTATTGTTCGGTTTTAAACAGTCCAAATTTCTACAAAACGGTCTCTCAATAATGAAGAAAGTTTAAAATTCCGGCAAACGATTCCTGAAAAAGCATCAGGAGATGAACACATTTTCAGTAACTAGGAGGATTACTTACCAAAAATGTGGATAAATCATCTATTTCAGGTTGTTAAAATAATTAAATGCAGTATGGAGGAATGTCATATTTATGGCAAAATGAAAATGGTAGAATTGTCCAAATGCCAAAAATACTGAATATCATATTCTCAGAGAGGATAGATGGTATTTCACAGTATGTCAGTCAAAGCCAAATATGAATGTTCTGCTATGGAGTTATATATATTAGAAAAAAATAACGAAAATACAATGCTATTTATTAATCCTTATTTTCCTCGGATGAATTCTCCTCCCGCCGTCCCTCGTGGAATTCTGAATTCGAATTCAAACATCTCTTGAGTTACATGATTAAGTTTGAAGTAGGGGAGAGTGAGGATATTTGTTACGGAGGAGATATTTTACACTGCCAATAACTTTAAAATGTAAAGTGACCTAACCACCTTGTTCTTATACAATCGAATGTCTTCTTTTGTTAATCAAATCAACATAAAACTTGTGTTATTTAATGCTTATAGTTATAGAAAATTCTGACATTGAAATTTTTGACATAAAAAGTAAATATTTTAGATAAGTGTTTGTTGGGATATATTTCAATTATAAAACATGTGATTTTAATTTAATTTAATTAAATTCAGAGTCTAGCATGTTGTTCATTTAATTAACATGCTTGTAATATATTATTATTTTCACTAATCAGTTCACATTATTTATTCTGATTCCAACACAATGGAGGAGACTTGTTACACCCCATTTTTATTATATAGGTACACTACATATTATATTTAATTAGTTTTTTAGTGGAATTTCATGTTATAGTTTAATTATCAATAACTGTAAATAGTATAAATTTTTTAAACTATGCTCTATTTCTGTAAATGTTTTATTTGTTTATCTTTATTATTTATAGAATTATAAATATTTGCTTTATGCTGAGAAACTGTAACAAAAAGTAAAATAAATGTTTGAATATAAAAAATGGCTGTTTTTGCATGTTTACTAGAGTGTGTCTTACAAAACCAATTTTTACTAATCCAAAATCTGTTTCCACCATGAGCTGAGGTTTAGTATGCGTAAGAACGTCCTGCAATATTTTTTTCCTACAGCAAAAATTGGAAGGACTACTTCTGGTTAGATCTAAAACTTCTCCAAAAATGATGTTACATGCACAATATTTTTTGTTTTGTTATGTAATACGAGTGTAAAAAATATTTTGTATTTCATAAAAAAATCGTTTTGTTAATTAAAAAACGAGGTTTTTCACAAAACAAAAACCTATTAGATAATATTCTTTTTGATGTGTTTAAAAATATCGAGAAAGGATTGCAAGAGTAACATTGATAATTAGTTATCACTATCTAAAGCTATAAAATCTGACTTTTGAAAGTTCTTTGATATTTTTGATCTTTAAAGATGAATTGTTAATAATCTATGATGTCTAGTTCTTTCATCCGGCGGTATTTTAGCTTCTTTAGTAGTTGATGCCACACATCTTTCCACATTTTGGGAATGACACGAAATGTCTGGTAAATCCAAAAGTTCTCCATCAATGCACTTCAGAAATTCTTCTTTTTTAATATCAGAAGTTAAAGGAGGTTTAGTTAAAAAACTATTTGGAATCGATGATAAATCAACTAACTCCAAATAACTTTTTGTATTGACGTTTAAGTAATCAGTTGGGCAAATATATTGCCTAACTGATCCAGTTTTTCTTTTTTCTCTGTCTTTCATAATTATATTGACTGCTGTCCTTCTAGTATCTTTGCTTGAGTGAAATAAAGCCCCTAAAAGTATAGCTTCTGGGTGTGCACCGAATGAGTTAACCTTGAATGAATTTGCAACTACATCTCGTTCATCTTTTGTAAGATGTCCTTGATGCAATGCAAAGAAATAGTGCTGAGAAGCATATCTAACGAGATGATTCTTTTTAATGTTTACGAATATTGGTCCATAAATATTAAGAATGATCACTATCATTCTTTTAAGTTCTTCTGATGGATTTCTAGTTTGGATATAGAGTCTCAGAAGAGTGGATGCTGTAGTAATCCATTGTGGACAGTTCCTGAGTATTTTTTAAAGGAAAGTCTTTGTGATTGAATGTGGTCCATTTTGAACATTTGTGCAAATTTCTAGTACTTTTGATCCCTACTGAGTTTGTTTTTAAAAGAGTCATCGACGTTTGGAACGCATCTTTTGATGGCTTCATATTTTATTGGATCCGTTAGGTATGAAAAGTTTGATATAAGCATTCCTAATTCTCCTCTAAATTTGTTGGGTCCTGTTGATCTTCCATGATAAAATTCAAATAGTTTTTTGAAGGGTAATTCATTAAAACGGAACATGCAAATAATCCATTGTAAAGGAGCGTCTAATTTTTGCTCAAGAAGCCTAATGATGCCACCTGTGTGCCCTGTATTCACTGCAGTTCCATCGCATCCAATGGTGCTGATAGAATGAAGACTTCCAGATTCAGAAATTGAAGAAAATAATTCTCTTGCAATGTGTTCTGCTTTTCCAGAAATAGGGGGAAAATGGCTGATATTTTTACCTTCTGGTTCTACAATTACTGTGACATGCTGCTCAAATATTTCAGGTCTTTCAGACTCGGGAAAGGTTTTTGTAAGATCTTTGCGACTTTCAAACTTGATGCTAATGAATTCTTTGTTTTCTTCAGCAATTTGATTAATATTTTTTAGATATTTTTTACTTGTCTAACCACTTTCGATGTTGAAAGTCAATTTTGGGGAGTAGCTAGCTTCAGATCTTTTAATGATGGATTTCCATATGCTGCAGCAGAACGAACTGACAGACCATACGTAATAAGAATTTCGCTAGATTTTTGGAGTTTGGTATTGTTTCTTTGTACTGCTGGTTGGCATACTTGATTATTTGGCATATCATAATAATCCAAATTGCTTTTATAATCACCAAAAATGTAATTTTGTTGTTTAGATTCTTCTTTTTCTTTGTCCAAAGCAGTTATTCTTTCTTTTTCTCTCTCTGTTCGTTTTGCCATTTCATCTTTTCTTTCTTGCCTTCGAACAAATTTCGTATAATGATCTCCATAGGACTAACTTCCTGCCTTGTCAATGGATGAAGTGATCATGAGTTTCTTAAAATAGTTTTGATCCATGTAGAAATGAAATTCATTCTGTGGTATTTTTTTGAAGGAGTCACATGTGCAATTTTTCACTTTAAAATAATTATTTTTCTTATTCTTATAGCAAGGACATAAAGCAATACCAAAAAGATCTGACATCTTTTTCAAAAACTCACCAACAAGTTCATCACTAGATCGATTTTGTACATTCATCTTCTTTACTTGGTCCTTGATGAGAACCAAGAATTTGTCAATTTTTTGCTTGAGGCACTTGAAGGAAGGAAGGGATGCTAGCCATCTCCCAAATACTTTCAATATTCATTGACATTGTTTCGACGATTTGAAGATGTTCTTTTGTTGAAAGTTTTACTCCATTGGGATGTTTATTTTTAAGGTAGAGGTTATACCTCATTAAGTCTAGCTTACTTGGCAGAGTATTCAAGTGGAGATGTTGGGGACTTCCAAATAAAAAGTGCTCCTGAGTGCTCCTTGTTCCTGAAGCCATGATAAGTGCAAATAAATATAATAAAATTTTTTTTAGTTCGATAACTTATAAAATGAAGAGATTGATTTTATAAAACAAAGGATATAATCATAACTACCGAATGCGTAGTTATGTTCTTTATTCTTCGAAGTACTCAGTAATTAATAATGACTCGGGTAAGACTGGAAGTAGCCCTTCGACTTTTTGCTGCAGGAAAAAAATATTGCAGTACATATGTACTAACTCTTACCCATTCTAAACCTCAACTCGTGTTGGAAACGGATTAGTGACAATTGGTTTTGTAAGACACACTCATTTGCTTACTCCTGTTGTCAAATGTCTCATCCTACCCTGTATCATGTCTCCTCCTGGTGTATCAAGTATCCTACTTTTGATTAATTCAAAAACACCAATAACTGGCTATTAATTATTGCACTACATCAATAAAAAAAATGGAAATATTTGTCTACCTATGTCATGTTGCTCGGGCGTTGAAATATCTTTAAAATTGTGAAACTTATGCTAGTTTTAATAAAATTTTGATTTTTTCTAACGTGTATCCTCACTCTCCCCTATCTTCCTTTAATTACCTCGATCTTCCTTTTTCGAGGCATGGTGTCATGAAATTAGTATCCAAATCGGGAAAAATATGATGATAATATTGACTACTTGCTAGTAAACCCCCATAAAAATGGGATAACTCCTAATTGGAACGAAAATCCTTGGATATGCATATTTTTCAAACATATATTTTTTTAAATTATACATTGAATATTTTTCTATAATATAATATTCTTCATCACTATGTATTATGAATAAGTTATAAAGGTCGAAAGAAGAGTTTAGTTTTTCATCATTTTTCAGCCTAAAAATGGAAATATATCTACTTCAAAACATGATACAGAATCAATAAAAACACTTTTTAACTTTAAAAAAACACTTTTACCTAAGTTTTATTAATCCTACTTTCAATTTGGGGATTGTGTTAAAAGTATAAAAACGACTCTGAACGATAATAATCCGAAATTACAGTAATCCAAGATATTTCAGAATTCAGATGAATGAGAGAAAAACTGAAATCAGTTTTGGATTCTGGCTCATTGATAAATTCAATTATCGTTTCAATTCATTTGAACAAAATCTCCCCTCTAATTGTTACATGTGTTATTTATGCCACGCTTTAGAAATAAATTATTTGTCAGCAAAAATTAAACTCTTATAACATTCTTTATGAATCAATTTCCAAAAATATATGTAAATATTCCATCTGTTCCTAAATATTTTATTCATATTCTACATACAATGTGCCTACAATACAATATATTTAAGGAGGTTTTTTTTTTTGTGGCAATCCGTTATGTTAATAGTTAATAAATACCCGACTAATATTCAGATTGATTGCGTTTCGTGTCTATGAGTAAATGTCTTGAATGAAAAAAAGTATTATGTATTACATTAGGGTGTCACTTAACGGTTCTAGGTAATTTTGAGACAGGACATATTCACTACTTTTTATGTTTTTATATTATCGGTTCGGTTTTGGAATTATTTTCTGAAGAAAAAAAAAATGATATGAATATAAAAAATCCATAGCTATTCACAGAAAATTTAATTATTGTCAACAAATTTCAAAAATTAAATATTAAATTTTTAATAAAAAAATCGACCAAATCCATGATTTTTTGCTTTGCTGCATAATTTGGCCAAATGACCCCAAAAAAAAAATCTAGCAAAAAACAAAAGTTCCTTAATTTAGAAGGGCTCCAGCCCCTCCAGCCTACCCTCTACAGACGCCCCAGATTATAAACATTATAACTTTTTTATCATTATTTCATCACTATTTCCTTTTTTTCAACATAATTTTTTAATCTTTATAATTAAATTGATTTAGAGACAACTAGTGTTGTTTCTTTCCTTATTTAAGATCCAGATCAACTGTCCCATTCAGTCCAGTCCCATTTGTCAGTTCTTACAGAAAGAAAAATCAATACCTCAAAACAATATTGAGGTGTTTTCCTTATTTTAATTATTTCTATATACTCTCAGGGGCGTTCCCAGGATTGTATATAAATATTATTTTGGTGAAGGTGCCTGTTTTTCGAATTTTTTAGAAAAAAAACAAAACATAAAAATTTTTAAGAAAAATTTAAAAATTAAGATTTATTGGAAAATAATTTCAAAAATCCATAGTTATTATCAAATATCCAAAGCTGTTATGAAGAAATTAAATTTTTTAGAAAAAAATACTGTGAAATTTAATTTCAAATATTAAAAACTTCCAAAAATCCATAGCTATTCCTGGAAAATGATTTTTTTTTGATTTTTTTTTCAAAAATTAAATTAAATTGTTCTAGAAAAAATTGGAATAATTAATTTTTGGAGAGACAATTGAAATAATACATTTTCAGAAAAAAAAAAAAATATTTACTTTTCTTGTGAAGAGCAATTGTTTTTGTCTTTGAGGGGAGGGTATACCCCGTCTAGCCCACCCTTTGCAGACGTTCCTGAGTCGTATATTAGAATGAACTATATAATGAAATAAAAAGTGTTGAGTAACTACGTGTGAGTGTGCTTAAGAAAAAGGACAATAATACCGAGTTATCATTTACATTACAGGAAGCAAAGATTGTCTGTTTGACGACATTTTATAATTCTGGACAAACACAGGTACTAGTTTTGTATTGTTCCTTATTTAGGATTGAAAACCACAGTCCTTGTCCAGTTCAGTATAGGTCCATTCCAGTTCAATCCTGCATATCAGTCCTAAAACTTATAAAATTCTTCTGTTTATGAAGCCACTCCATTTTATTTCTTCCTTTTTAATCAATTCCAGTACTGACTGTCCGAATGACCTGTCCTATGACTGAATAAATAAGGACTGATACAACATTACTGGGCACCCCTATTACATTTGATTAAAGTCAACAATATTTTGCACTAGAAAGTTTGATTATGAAGCGGATTGAATTGAAGTAAAAATAAAGCTTTGATTTTTAGGGGCCACCCTAATGTATATTGTACCCATATTTATGTATGTAAATGCATATTCTGAAATTGGATATATAAATATACATTATACATACAACCATAAGGAATGCTACTCACGAAAGTATTTATTTTTGATTAATGTGTGAGTTATTAAAATTTTGATTAAATGTAAAATACATATATTTTACTTTGTAAAAAAATAAATACATAATTTTATAATGAAAAGAGGTACCTAAAGAATAAATGCTATGGTACACGATATGAAATAAAAGATTACTTTATTAAATTTCAAAGGGTTTAGATTTACATAATTATTATAGAAGTATATAATACTTCATTGTCCGTATTTTTAACGAGAAATTATTTGTTATTCATCTTAATCATGGACTATGTAACATCTAAAGCTTTAAAATAAAGTAGCAAAACCAAAATCTTGACCTATTAATTGTAAATAATAGGTTGAATGTAGTTCTTTCTAAATTGCTTATTACTTCAAGATGAGGTTGAAAAACTACAAAAAAAAAAAAAAATCATAAAAAAACATTTAAAAATAAGCTTATTCGTTTGGTTCTGTCCTAAATTTTTAACAAGTGTCCCAATCAGACCCGTGACTACAAAAGGGGAGTATAATGGGGGTTTACACACCTTGACTAAAATATTGTTGCCAAATTTGTCTAGAAGTGTATTTTTTTACTCAAAAAATGAAATAGAAATCAATAATAAATAAATCCTGATTTTTGAGTTCTACAAATATGATCTATGTAACACATTTAACTTCATATTTTGAAACACACATGACTTCTTACCAATTTATATATTTAATCCAAATCTTAAAATTTACTGAAAATACACATAAATTTTGCTAAACATAAGAGACGAATAACAAAAAAGAAAAGAAGCAGAAACAGGGCTCTATATATATTTACAAGCCTGCAATATTTTATTTATACTATTACATGATTATTTTTTTATCAAAAATATTTATATGATTTATATTTAAGGGAGTACTATATGCAATGCAGCTTGTATACCCGTTCGAGGCTATATGCACACGCCTGCAATATTTGAATCATGAATACGACTACATTGTTATTTCCTAGATCAAAATATGTTTATAATAGAACAGAACATTATATACAGTGTATCTTGTGAATCGTTTTCATATATACAGACATGTAGATGAACTTTGCTTTATTGATATAGGTACACCACATTAAAAGCTTCATAATATGATGGTAATGTGCCGATGTTCACAATTTTGAAAGACAGCAGATGTCATAAACAATTCATTCATAGAATCTGTATGGAACAATTTTTAAATGCGACCAATTCAGACCGATTTTTTCTTTGAGACCGTTACAGACCAAATTGGTTTGGTCTTCTCAAATTTATAATGGTCCCCGACTATTTTGGATTTTTTAGACTGAAATCCAACACCAGTACATATATGACGAAAAATTATGCAGCTAAATTACCTAGAACCTAAATCTCAAACAATTTGATGTAAATTAATAAATGAAATGAATTGTTGATTGGTTATTATTTTACAAGGAGCCCGAAGGATTATATATATATATTTTTTTTTTTTTTTTTTTGGGGAGGGGTGCTTGATTTATAGATTTTTTGGAAAAAAAATTAAAAAATCCATAGCTTTTAAGAAAAAATTAAATTTTTATAAGACAACATTTCAAAAATGAAGTTTCCAATATTTAATTTTTTATAAAATTTTAAGATATCCATAGCTAATTACAGAAAATTATTTTTTTTTTGAAAAAAAATTGAAAAATTATATTTTTGGACAAAAATTTCAAACTCGACACTCCTCTTCCTTTTATGGCCTCCGCTTCTAGGCTTCCTTTGTAGGCTTCTTTGGAGTTGCTCATCGCCTTCCTGATGTTGTAGACTGTGGCCAGGGACACGTTGACAATGGACAAGATCTCTTTGGGATTTACTTGTTCGTGGAGGAAATTGCCCCTGTTGCTCGGACATAAACAAACATCAAAATGTAAAATTTTAGAAATGAGGCTAAACGGCCTCAAAGTGGATTCCAACTTTTGGAACCTCAACCTGTACTAAAAATAATAACAGTCTCAGACCGGTCCTAGATTTTCAGACTGAAATCCAACCCTAGTAAATAAATTACGAAAACTAATTTGGTTTAGACATCCGTATTTAAAGTACCTTTCGTCCCACTTAGTTTTAATATCAAGTGCATATTAATATCATAATGTTCATGATATCTTTATTTATTAAATAATTTGGTTTAATTTCTTAATTTTAATAAGAGATCAAATTCAAGGAATCCTTATTATTTTTCTTTCTGTAGGCGTTGTATTAAATATATATATATTCTACCTAAAAAATATCTATTTCCGTAACCTACATATATATCATATAAAAAAACATATGCATGTGCCAAGTGTATATACAGGGGCATTTGCAAAATAATATATATATTTATTATTATTTTTTTTTTTTGGGGGGGATTTTTTCGGAAAATAATCGGAAAAATAATTTTTTTTTAAACAAAATACAAAAATCCAACGCTGAGGAATTTCTAATTAAATTACATAATATAATTTTATAATTAAATATCAATTATTAACTTTTTTGGAATTTTCTTTTTAAAAATCCATAGCTATTCTCAAAAAAATAAAAAAATCCAGAGTGACTGACAAAAATTATTAAAAAAAAAAGATCCAAAATCCACAGTTGTGGATTTTATAGTATAATTTTATGATTAAATATCAATTTTTTTACAAAAAATCAACATCCGTTCACAAAAAAAAATAACTTTTTTGATAACAATTTCAAAAATCACATTTTTTGGATTTTTTTAAAAATACCATAGCTTTACCGAAAAAATTTCAAAATCCACAGCTGTTTAACAAAAAAAATTCAAAAAGAAGTTTCGAATTTTAAATTTTTTGGAGAAAAAAAATCAATAATCAATAACTATTCTCAAAGAATTAAAACAACCCACTCTTGTTAATAAGAAATTAATTTTTTTTCTGTAAAAAATTTCTAAAAGTAAATTTCTTCAGAAAAATGTCAAAAATCTACGTTCCCATAAAAAAAAATTTTTTGGACTAAATTTTTGAAAATTAAATTAAATTTCAAATGTTAAATACGTATAAGTATACCCAATTCCATATTCAAGATTTATTCGAACCCATTACTTTAGTATATACACAATATACATATATTCAGCCTCTATTTATCCTTAATAATGAAATGTGATTCTTTGAAAGTAGGTAGAATATCATTCAGATTATTTTAGATTAATGGCAAATGACATACATTATGAAATAATTTGTAAATATTAAATTTCTTTAAGAGTGTCCAGGTATTTTATGAGGCAGTATTTATCATTTGAGACTGATAGCCGAGCTATTTGTATAATATATATATTTATACAAACAAAACAATGGAACAATGAAACGATTCATGCTATTATTTTCAGTTTTGAGTTACATTTTGACGAATTTCATTTCATTTGTAAGTTTTACATATATCATAAATTCGTGTCAAGCTTATGAGCTCCTAGTTCATATTTTCATCCATTTTTCACAGAGATGAAAATAAATATATGTATAATGAGGAGAGTACAAAAAAGGTCGATCAGGTATGGATCCCTTCACATAGACATTTAGCCAGGGCTTGACGCCATTCAAATTTTTATAAAAACTATTTAATTATAACAAAGGAAAAAATTAACAAAGGATTAATAATTTATAGGACGTAAGATAGCTTTAAACAATAAAAGAGACGTTCATACTTACTTGTTGGGAGGATTCTGTGCTTCTTCTGAAATTCTTGGACCCAAATTATTGGTTTTGTAAGAAACTTTTTAAAATTGAGTTGTCAAGTAGGAATCATATTCCTTTATTGAAATATCCAATTGATATGAGGTAAAAATCCAGGCGACATTTCAGTGTCTCCAAAGGCCTCGTGTATCCAGCCATTTTATTACTAATTAATTTTTTGATTAAAACTAATAAGTTTCTTGAAATAGCCGCCTCCTTACCTCCTGCCGTAGGTCCGAAAAGAAATGTCCTTTCTCTTAATTTTAATTTATCAAGGATCTTAGATGCAAGATGCCCTAAGTCTTTTGTCATTTCACACGACGTATAAATATGAAATTGCCTGTCGATTTCACCACATTTAAAGGAACACAGCCTTTCCTCCTTGGTTTTCCAAAATAATTATTGCATAAAAGTGTTTTCAGTTTATATGAGCTTGTAGGTTTCTACCTACTATATCTCTTTAACACTTTTTAAGGATCAAAAAATATTTAAGATTTTTTTCTTTCTGTCTTTCTCCTCCAGTCCTTTGCAGTGCAATCTAAATAACGGACATGAGACAGTTAGATAGATCGAATCATTTACTCTTGTAGTACTTGAAATAAATTAAATAATAGAAAAACATGTCAGTAATCCGAATGAAAGAAGTGATAACCTTTCTGTTATAAATTATCATTCAACAGGATAATGGAAAAGACTCATACATCATAAAATCTTGTAAATAGCAGTTAAATAAATAAGAATGACAAAAACTCAGGATAAGAAAATTTACTCTTTAGTTTGCCAACTCAAAAAAAAACAAAAAAACAAAAACTGGGCGAGCTAAGGAATACACTTGATTTTCATTACTAATTGTGTATATCCTTAAGTTAATAGGTGTGTTTAACAAAAGGATAACCAATCTGACTGCACTTTTTTTTCAAATATTTGTAAATCATAAATGATTATTTGTAGAGACTTTCAATATATTTACTTTTTATGGTATTAAGGCTATAGTGATGGTATGGAATATCATTCTCATTGGTTTCACAGCTTTAATGATGTAGCTTTTCCTCACTCAAACTACCAAGCCGTTATTTTGACTACACTTGATAAAACTGGACTGAATAAAAAAGTACTTACACAAATCTAGTTATAGTGTTAAAGATTTAGTTCTGGGGGTGTGGAAATGAGGATATTGTTTTAAACGCCATCTATCTTCAATATAAGAAAATATGGAAAAAGTCAACTAATTAATTAGATTTTCATAAAAAAAAAAAAAAAAAAAGGTAATTAATTTCTGAGCAATAAATCTGTGAGGGAGTGGCTTAATTTATATTCTAAAATTGGGTACAAGAAGAATAAATCAAAAAGGAATACCCTTTTTAATTTATTTATATTGCCCCCTAAACTACATACTATCACAAGGTCACACAACCTTACGGATACTATTAGGTTGGGATACAAGTAATTTGATATTTCCTTTCTTTTTTTTAAACTAAGGATATCTTGTTCCTTATTGGTCAAATCTCTGCTGAATCGAAAAAAAAAATCGATTCATTTCATGAGGGGATTGTGACTGGCAATGAAAAATGAATCACTTACGCCAATGACAAGCGATATAAATCGTACTGAAGCCAGGATTGACTACCAAGAAGATGATGCTGTATGTTTAGTGGGATTTTCAGATAATAATCTACTATGATCTACTCCCCTATGGCCAAACGCTGAATTCTGCCCTCTACTGTGAACAACTTGACCGTTTGGAGCTGGCGATCGAACAGAAGCAGGCCAGCGTTTGTGAATAGAAGATAATTGTGTTTCATCAATACATAGCCAGGCTTTGATGACACGTTAAAAGCACCGGGAGCTCGAATGATAAGTTCTTATTCAACCACTCTTTAGTCATGAAATGACACCAAGTGATTATTTGCGTTTCCTGTCTATGGTCAACGCGCTTGTGGGTACCAATTTGGACTCAATAGAGAAGGCTTATATGAGAAGGGTATTATAAAGTTGGACTTTCGTCGGTAACAAGTTATAGAATAGGACAAGCCATAAATGGGTTAAATTGAATGGTTGTAACACTTCTTGTTAAGCATTGAAATAAAGCATAAAATGCAAATTAATTTTCCCCCAACATATTATATATTTTTAAGTTTGTTCATGCCCTATTGTAAATCGTACAATTAAAAAAATCCCATTCAATAAATTCCAAAAGAGCATTCAAATCCACTAGAAGTCTTGTAATAAAATCATAAAAAAAATAAATATGATATTTTAGTCTAAAAAGTGCTTATTATGAATGTTACAAATACAGTTTTTAAACTTCATAGTATGAATGTATAATTAGTAATATTTTGAAATGCAAATCCTTTTTAATTACTCTTGGAAGAGGTACAAAAGAAGGATACATGCTTATTGCTTATATATACCCAATACTATATTTAAAAATTTAATGTTGGAGATGTGGGAGTTGAGCTGAGATACTCACATGAAAAATGAGTGCAGCAAGATCATTTTTCAGTCATTTATATCAGGGTTTGCACATGTTTGTAAATTATATACATACCTAAGTATGTATTTTTAAATGGTACATGTAGTAATCTCTCTTTGAAATGTTTTTATGATGCATTTTAAGCTAAGAGTATATGCAATTAATTCGCAAATGAAGGCAGTAAGGCCTCATCGAAATATCACTTAAAAAGCTGATTTATATATCTTCAAGCTGTACTCTAAATGTAATAATTAGTGATGGGACCATGACTTCAGAGTTGAAGTCAAAGTTAGGAGGCGGAAAATTTGTACCAGCTCCGGCTACAAAAACAACAATTTTGGCTACAACTTGGTAGACCACAATTTAATAACTTCCAAATTGTATACCAATTTCTTCGGTAT